>NW_019947988.1:0-18477 GCF_002910315.2 Salvelinus sp. IW2-2015
AAGGACCCTGGGACTAAACACCTCCCTCTGCAACTGGATCCTGGACTTCCTGACGGGCCGCCCCCAAGTGGTGAGGGTACGTATCAACACATCTGCCATGCTGATCCTCAACACTGGAGTCCCTCAGGGGTGCGTGCTCAGTCCCCTCCTGTACTCCCTGTTCACCCACGACTGTGTGGCCCGGTACGACTCCAACACCATCATTAAGTTTGCAGACAACACAACAGTGGTAGYCCTGAACACCGACAACGACGAGACAGCCTATGGGAGGAGGTTAGAGACCTGGCTGGGTGGTGCCAGAATAACAGCCTATCCCTCAACGTAACCAAGACTAAGGAGATGATTGTGGACTACAGGAAAAGGAGGACCGAGCACGCCCCCATTCTAATCGACGGGGCTGTAGTGGAGCAGGTTGAGAGCTTCAAGTTCCTTGGTGTCCACATCACCAACAAACTAGAGTGGTCCAAGCACACCAAGACAGTTTGTAAAGAGGGCACGACAAAGCCTATTTGGCATGGGTCCTCAGATCCTCAAAAGGTTCTACAGCTGCAACATCGAGAGCATCCTGACTGGTTGCATCACTGCCAGGTATGGCAACTGCTCGGCCTCCGACTGCAAGGCACTACAGAGGGTAGTGCGTACGGCCCAGTACATCACTGGGGCCAAGCTTCCTGCCATCCAGGACCTCTATACCAGGCGGTGTCAGAGGAAGGCCCTAAAAATTGTCAAAGACCCCACTCTCCCCAGCCATAGACTGTTCTCTCTACTACCGCATGGCAAGCGGTACCGGAGTGCCAAGTCTAGGACCAAAAGACTTCTCAACAGCTTTTACCCCCAAGCCATAAGACTCGTGAACAGGTAATCAAATGGCTACCCGGACTATTTGCATTGTGTGTGGTGTGTGTGTGTGTGTGTGTGTGTATATGATAAACAGAGTAGCAGCAGTGTAAAGAGGGGTTGGGACACACATACCTACATGTACATACTACCTCAATTAGCCCGACAAACCAGTGCCTGTATATAGCCTCGTTGCTGTTATTATTCACTGTCTTTTTACTGTTGTTTTTTTATATTTTTATATTGTTCACCTAATACCTATTTTTTTACTTAAAAATTGCACTTTTGGTTAGGGCCTGTAAGTAAGCAAAWWCCTGTTGTATTTGGCACACGTGACAAATAAACTTTGATTTGATTTTAGGGGGACAGTCCCACTACTTCCAAAAGCACAATTGAACCCCATTCAGTTCATGTACTATAATGCACCATATTTGTGGTTGTGTTGTCCGTGTCTCTGTCCAGGAGCTCTGAAGTCCTACCTCAGAGAGCTGCCTGAACCCCTTATGACCTTCGCACTGTATGATGAGTGGACACAAGCCTCCAAGTAAGAATACTACGATTCACTGTCCACAAATACACTGGAGAATATACTCATCACACTCTGCAGTGAAACACTTTTCAAGACCATGCTCGTATTCACTAGGCACAAAACAGAAGAAAACGGACCGAAACGTGGATTTGGCAAATAAGAAATCATTTTTTGCGTTTTCCATTGCAAAGCGTTTTGCTATGGTGGCCCTATGAATACGACCCAAACCCCAAGTGTTTATTATATTGAAACATTGTACCATCTTATTTGGGTATGTAATGTTGTGTTGTACAGTGTGTCTGACCCAGACAGGAGACTTCAGGCTTTGTGGGTGGCTGTGACGGTTTGCCAAAAAGACACAAGGCCACTTTAGGTGAGTGTCAATGTTGGAAACATATAATCGTCCACCATTCGAATTATATGCTCCCAAAAGTGATTTATTTATGAGATGCACACAAGGTATATGGTTCATCCCCCATTGGGATTTTGTTTGCAGGTATCTGGTAAAGTTCCTAGCCAAGTGGCCCAGGACAGTGAGGTGAATAAGATGACTCCCAGTAACATCGCCATAGTGCTGGGACCCAACCTGCTCTGGTCCAAGACTGAGGGGTGAGCAATACACATCCATCCCAAGGCATTCACAAACTCTTCATATAATTCATAACAATTCCTTTATTTGTATGGCATGTTCAATGGAAACAAAGATAACACATTTAAAATCTTTGTTTCCAAGTGCCTTGGTCCTCCTTTCTTTTTGATGACCCATTTACCCCTTTTACCAAAGAGCACCTTCTGTCTACAAAAAACGACCGTTGTGTACCTTAGCAGTGCTTCCCTGTCTTCMWWTTTCRACAAATCCATCCCCTGCATTTGAGTTAAACAATTAMCATTGGTAGTGTTGTACAGTACATATATACAGTAGTTAATTGATCTTGATGTTTCATTGATCTTGATGTCTGTCTCTCCCCCTCTGTCCTCAGGACTCTGGCAGAGATGGCTGCTGCCACCTCGGTCCATGTGGTGGSCATCATAGAACCCATCKTCCAGCACGCTGACTGGTTCTTCCCAGATGGTAAGAGACCTCTACTTGAACCTGGGAGGGATTGTGTTACAGAAAGTCTTTATCTAAGTGACTATGTTACTCCTAAGTTACTCCTCACGCGACATAAACAGGAAATGCCTGTTGTCTTGTTTGCTGACCTCTGTGTTTCACTTCTCACCAGACGTGGACTTTAACGTGTCGGGCATGTTCGTGGCCATGACCCCTGAACCTGACCCAGGCCCTTTCGAGAGGCGACGCCCCGGAAGCCTGGTGGACGGGGACACTCCCCGCAAAGACAGGTACCTGTCCTACCCCCGTAGCAGCCCCCGTCCCAGCCCAGGTCTCAGCACCCATCCCCGGACACTGACCAGGCAGGAGTCCAAGGGGGCCGTCTCAGCCCTCTATGTAGTGGCTGACGAGTCCATCACAGTCAGAGAAACGCCCGCTGGGGAGCAGGAACAGCCAATCCACTGCCTTCTTAATAAAGTCCAAGCTATACCCTAGGAGACAGTTTGTGAATCCATAATCCCACTTTGTGAAAGTCCATTCCAATGTGTTTGTGTGTGTTTTAACACTACAGTATTACCGATATGTAAGATGATTGTAGAAACAAACCAATAAAATGTGTGTTTAAACCGAGGCCAGCGGTGAACGTGATGAATAAGCACACTTTCTCACAAAGAATTGTTCTTAAATTTAACATARTGTTTCAGGAGATATAAGGATTAACCCTCACTTGTCTTGAATTGAATCACACTTTTATCAAGCTGTGTCACCATTTTGAAATGCGAAACAATGTTTAACACTTTGAACCTCTTATATGCCACCTCTATTAAAGCCTAGGTTTTAGGTTACTGGTTGTGTGTTTTGTCACTCTATTTGTGGTTTTGTCACTCTATTATTGTTGTCAACTGTAAGAAATGGCAGGAGCTCAAGTTCACTAGTTCAAGGTCACTTGAACTAGAATCAGTTTGATCTTTGCTTTCAGCAATGGCCTTTGTTAATACCTCATTCTTCTCTCTCTTCTCTGGAGCGTCTCTCTTTTAACTGTCTTTCTGTATCAGTCCCTGTCTCGTCTCTTTGTCTCTGTCTTTCTGTTTCTCTCCTCTCTGTCTCTCTGTGTCTGTCTCTCTCTCCTCTCTGTCTCTCTCCTCTCTGATGTTGTCATCGGTGTGTCTTACCCCTCACTCTCTCCCTCTCCCCCCTGTATAGCCCCGCTCCTAACAAACTGGGTGACCCCACCCCCACCCCACGTAGAGCTGCCACTCTAAATAGAAACAGCAACATCATGCCTCTTCGCCGCCTTCCAGCCCTCTACCACTGGCCAGAGCTGGAGGCGTCCCCAGACCCAGCCTGTGGCTGAGCCCCAGAACCCAGGAGCAAACTCTGTGTGGGAGTACAAGGCTTGCCAGCCTGCCTGGCTGGGGGTGGTGGTGGTGTGTAGGTGTAGTGGGGTCAAGTCAGGGTGGGCACCAGAGTCCAGGTGGCCACAGGGCAGCAGCCTTCTGCCTCTTACCCAGCACAGCGCTGAGGAGAGCAGGAAGGAGAAGCAGAAACTGAGTCCCTCCCTCTCCGTCACAATCGAGCCAAAACAGAAAACCAGAAGGTTTGTGCGCCGCCCTGCTGTCGATCCTGATTGATCAACCTACAGCTACTCACTCTGTCATTGACCGTATATGGTTTGGTTGTCCCATATTGTTCCCCTTTATGTTCTATGCGAAGCTTATCGATACGTGTGTTTGTAATCACTACGACCAATGAACATCAGTAGCCGGTAAACATCTCAAACCTACAGAATGTCCCAAAACCAATGATTTAGCTGTTTATTGAAAGGCCTCCTAGTGAATCCATGAAGAGCTTGTGGATTTAGACTTGTCTAATTTGTACCTATCCTTCCAGACATGTAGGCTGCTTTGTCCTGCCTTCCTAATTGATATTTGTTCTGTCCGGACCGTTCATGTGGTTCTGTTGGTTCTAGCCCTTCCCAGATCCTTGCATACCTGTCTTGCATTTAGCGTTTTCATGTAGTTGTTTAATGTTTGCTCCGCAAACTCTTGACTTCACAGCTCTATGTTTACCATGCTGGTATCATCCCAGCAGCTTGGTACTCCTGCTCATGGCTTGATCCTCAAATCATGTGCAACTGTAATTAGTTTCCTTGAATGAAACGTTCCCGTTTCCTGTATGTGTTTTGCATCTGTTTTGTGCGTCAGTTTGGAAAACACACTGTGATTTGACGAGACAATGTGCTTTAATCTTTCCAGTTATATGATTTGACTCATGTAACTTCGTCACTGTAATTGTTCTGTATACAGATGCCAAGGAAGGACTAACTTGACCTGTGATGTCAGTTTTTGCATGTCATCACTTTTGATTTGAGAACTGGGGCTTGTAGACTGACAGGTGGCACATGGGTTGTGCCATCATCGTTATCTTCCACAGGCCCTGGCCATAGATCCAACCTCCAACCCCCCTCACCTGAGGAACGGGGGCTCCCAGCTCACGCGTTGGGGCGTCCCCACTTCCGGCAGGAGCAAGGTATCAGGGTCCCACAGCCCCCACATGGACGCAGAGTGATGACGAGGAAACGACACTACTGACCACCAACACCCTCGGTAGTTTCCAGTACTAAGACGACTTGACACAACAGTATTTCAAATAGATTATACTCCTATTTAGCAGTACACCTTTCATCCACATATACGTACTTACATCATGTGCATGCATACCATGAGGTCGTTGCGGGAATCGAACACAGACTATTCCTCGGCGTTTGCAAGCACCATTTGTCTCTAACCTAACTGAGGCTACCAGAGGACCACTACAATAGCATTCAATCAAATCGACAGAAAGCTCAGACCTTTTTAACTCACGTATTTATACAAGTGCTGTTGTATTAATTCGCACTGTGATTTCATAGTTTAAATACATGGTTGTATTGTGTCTCGTCCCGAGGGGACTAAGACGCAAGCCCCTTCCGCCCTCCAACCCAAAACCCTTGTACCCTTTGTACTAATTCTCCACGCCCTTGGCAGCACCGCAGCCTCTAAAAACCGCCTCACCCTCTCATAGCTCCAACGGCATCCGCCCACTCTGGAAAAGAAACCTCCCAATCACACGCCCCGCACCCGACCCCGCACAGCCCCCATGCAAGCCCCCCTCCAAGTCTCAGGGGGAGTCAGACCCCTCTCCGCCCCACACCCCCACACCCCCTTAGCAACCCCTCCTCACGATGGTCCAAACCTCCCACCCCTTCACCCCTCATCCACCTTCCACTCTAGGGCTCCTCTTCACCTCGGCCCCACCAGGTCCTGCCTCCGGAAGCACCGCTCCAGTACTTACAGTTATTCCCCCGCCGCGCATCAGCCGCCCCACGCTAATACGAACAGCAGACCAGGGACCTGCGGCTCCGCCTCCGAAGGTCAATCAACCAGGTTATATATTTATACAGTTTTCCATTCCTTTCCCAATCCAAACTACTTTACTGACCTATACACTACGGATATTAAACTGTCATGAGCACAGAAACTACTCATAACTTGATTAACGGATATTAAAACTCGGTCATGACACGACTTTAACCCTTTGGGTTTACTAGTTGGCCAGTATACTCTCTTACGCAACAGGAGGACTCCCATCTCAGCTCTCTCAATATGTTGCTGTGCTGGAGTCATAGGTAATAGAGTCATAGCTCGCCCATTATCCGTATCACCCCCCCGCGCCTGAGAGTATGATACATTCGTGTAGTGTGGAGTTCGAAAAACGGGAAACACTACGCTGGTGAGAAAGGACGTCTCCTAGAAGTATGACACACATCTAAAATGCAGCCAGAGAAAGGGTACGTCTCTTAGTAGGATATGAACCAACACAGTCTAAAGATTGCAGCACGCCAGAAGAAGACGATCTCTAGAAGGTATGACACACAGCTAAAAGCCAAGCCAGAGAAGGACTGTGCTCTAGGAAGGATGATTGACACACAGGTCTAGAACAGTGGCAGCCAGAGAAAGAGTCTCTACGACCAGGGTATGAACCACGACAGTTCAGAAAATGCAGGCAGGAGAGAGAGGAGCATGCTCTAGACAGGTATGACACACAGTCTAAGATGACAGCCAGGAGAAAGGTACCGTCTCTAGAAGTTGCATAACTTTAAAATGCAGCCAGAGAAAGGACGTCTCTAGAAGGTATGACACACAGTCTAAAATGCAGCCAGAGAAAGGAAGGACGGAGGGATGACTAAAAGAAGGATAGAGTTTCAGTGTATTATTCACCAATCGGCTCCTATTAGCTTCACATAATAATCAGAGCTGGAAACGAATCTCAACAGAGGAGTTTGTGGGTGTGTGGGTGTGTGTGGGTGTGTGGGTGTGTGGGTGTGGCAGTTTTCCTGGTAGGAACTCTCAAGGTTTCAAGCAGAGCAGGAGGCTCCCTGGCTGACTCAGACACGGTATTGCAGTAGCACATACTGATGTATTGTTGGCTCTATTTCCACACACGCACGCACACACACACACACATCCTGCACTAATGGAAATGTYCTTGTTTGCCAAACGTTCCATTATATGCTCAGAGTCCAAATCAGAAAAAAAAWTCCTATTCAACAATGTAGCCAGGAATTTGTCTCGGTGTACGATACTGTCTYTGGGCCTGTGCTAACAGCATTCATTTACTTTCAAATCATTTMAAATATTACATGACATTTCATAACACTTTTCACAACACATTAAGTGTGTGCCCTCAGGCCACTAATATTATATTATACTGCATGTTATCTATGCATTCTTTCTTTAGTCTGGAAGGACATTTTGATAATCTTTTGTTTCAAGCTCTGGCTAAGTCTGTTTCAGACATAGTTACACAAAAAGCACTACATAAAAAGTGTATGCACAAATGTATTAGATATTAAACAGTGACACAAAGCAAACACAACAGGAAGTCTTCCTACTGTATTAACACAGTTAACTGTCCAACTGCCAATGAAATCATATGCTGCTGACAATGCTAGCTAATCGAGCATTGTGTGATTTCATCAGGACTCTCACAGRGAGAGAAATGTAACAATGAAAGGTGTTTGTTCACTWGGATTCTGGTCTCACTGCCTTTAGTATTGCCTCACGCACACCATACACTGTAATTGTGGTGATTTAATTTAAAATGCATGATGGGTAAATATTGGAATATTGCAGATGTGTGAGCTGCCGCCCTGCCTGTGAGCTGAGATTGAGAGGCAGGTAATGGTAAGGATATGATTGGCTGACGCTCTGAGTTGCAGCCCCTTGCTCTCCGTGTGTGTGCGTATGTGCTTCTTGTGTTTATCTGCATGTGTGTGCGTGTCTGCCTGCGTGTGTGCGTGTGCCTGTGTGTGTGTGTGTGTGTGTGTGTGTGGTTGAGCCCAATGCATTAACCCTGCCTGCCAATAGTAAATAACATACATGTGATTCCCACCCTGTTGTGCCATGGCTGTGGTTGAAGGCTACTTACACCTACCTTTGTTAACTAACCACTCTTAACACCCCTGGGATAGTCCAAGAGATGGTCCAGTCTGATACTGATGGTCCAGTCGGTACTCTACTTCCTATTTTTTATCTAAGTCAAATAATAGAAGGCCTGGACATTAGAATGAATCTGCATAAAAGCAAAGAGTTGTGGGATATTTGAACATTCATGTCCAGACCATCTAAATGACTGGATTTAGCTTCATTTCTTTGAAGCACTCTAGAACCCAGGTGATGCATTTCAGAGTAGCACACCAACAATACTCTCCAAGCCACTCTGTATTTGAAATCACATTTCCCACATCGGAAAATGTACGAACTGTGACTAGAACGTGGCATTCAACTTCCCTGTCATAGTCAAATGTATTTCCTTTTTTATTATATATATAAAAATTACAATATGACAAATCCTTGGTGTCTTTTCTCCAGTATGCAAAAGTGGCATTCAACTTCCCTGTCATAGTCAAATGTATTTCCTTTTATTTTTTATTATTATATATATATTTTTTTTACAATATGATAAATCCTTGGTGTCTTTTTCTCCAGTATGCAGAGATTGTGTGCTTTCCTTAGGTTTGAGGTGTCTGATTGTGGATATGGTCTGTTCGGTGACTGATGTGTGTGCCTCTGTCTGTTCTGTAGAGCTTCTTGCTGCAGACTGATAGTGGTGTACTACAGGGTTAAGGTCAATTGCATCATTTCAGGAAGTGAACTGAAACCGAAAAATCCTAATTGAAAACGATAATTAGCACTTCTCAATTCTTGAACTGGAATTTTAATTTATCTCCTGAATTGGCTAATAAATACCACTTCTCAATTCTTAAACTGAAATGTTCATTTATCCCCTGAATTGGTTAATAAATAGCACTTCTCAATTCTTGAACTGGAATTTAAATGTATCCCCTGAATTGCCTGAATTAAAATGGAATTAATCCTAACCCTAGTAGGCTGTGTTTTGCCTGATTGATCACTTACCTGTCAATCTAAATGTCTTCTGTAGATGCCAGCCTGAACTTGAAGGGGATTGGCCGAGCCCTTATCCCTGAAATTACGGTGGGCATACAAGGGGAGAGCTCTGCTGGTCATGAGCCCGCCCCCTCTCCAACCCCACCCTCGGACCCTGAGATCCAATCAGAGAGCACCAGTCTGTGAAAGCGGGAGGGATCACTCCAACTGACATCACCAAAAAAACATTCTGCCTCTGCCCAATTGGTCAATATGCTAGCCATTCGTCCAATYGCCGTAGTCAGAGTCAGCTCTGAGCCTCTACAGACTGGACCATACAAACTCCCTGTGCTCCATCAATCCAGTGAGCAATAATGTCTGCAACAAACAATCCCTAGCCAACATTACTCTCTACAACAATACAGGGACTAGATAACCTTCTCTAGCTCCAAGATCCAAACTCAACACTGTTGGCACCCACCCAACACCAACACCCTTCCATAAACCATCAACCCTGTACAGTATTGGAACTGGACCACAGGATCACCCCATGTTCATTGAACCTTCAACCTGCTAAACATGATATATATATATATAACCACTGAACTCCAATGCTGGCGAAGCTGTAATGTTATGACCCAGTACCTGGAAGCATCTGATGCAAATCTGAATATACTGTTTCATCGTTGATCTTTGGATCCATTGTAGAATGCTGACATTGAATTGGGGCTGGGTGGGAGGCTAAGCTTGTAAACCTAAAAGCTCAGAACTAGTATGTTTGTATTATGCAGCTTTCCTCCCTGTGGTACATTGTATGGTGGTTGTAGGAATGTTTTTTTGAATGGAAATTGCTCATTTGTATACATGTCCTCAATGCATTACCTAAGATTGTCTACAAAACTGCAATTTTGCCCCATTTGAGAACTTTCTTTAATGGTTTTTAATAATACAAATAATACAAATGTAATGCAGAAAGTGCTATTGATGAGCAAATATACATGGTGAGCCCAAAGAATCCTATAAAGTGCCCTACTTGATTTGATGAGAGCTCAAGGACCAAAGATGCCAGTTGATTAATAACTACATTTGGTGAGTGTGCTGCTTTGTGTTTCTACTATAAATGTTTTAATAAATAGTTGCCAARGACCAAATAAGTATCAGTGAGGAGTGCAATTGAAGTAACTGCATTCGTTTCATAGTGTGCCTTCTCCACTCCCAATATTCACCCKGTTTCATTTGTTGTTTTTAACCTGTCTTACCTCAATATACTATAGGACCGTGTTTTATTCAACCCCAATCAAACCATGTGATACATTGTTATTGACAGAGCTGAATTCAAACAAAATAGTCACCCCTGCCAAAAATGTGTATACAGATTCACAGATTTCCCCTTTAAATTAAAAGTGATGGATTGGACATTTCCTGCCACAGATTTTTTATTTGAGAAGTTATTTGTTTTGATATCTGTTTTGATTTAATTTAGCTCAGGAAATGGACAAGCAACAACCCAACAGAACAATATCCCAGGTTTTATTTTATGATTACTATTCAAATTAAGGATATTATGTTGACGATCTTTAGTGGGTAACTTGGCTTGTCACTATGCTTTCGATTATTKCCTTTTGTTTCACTACATTGCACGTTTTGAATGTGATTTSCGTAGCTTTTTTTCTGCCCGTGTCTTTTCAACCTGAACAAAGATTTTCGATAATGAGTGAATGGATCCTCCACTGTTCATATTAAAGGAAAATAGTTTTGGGTATTATTACTCCAAATAAAGAAAACAAAACATGACTTAAAACAGTAATAATCCGTGTTTATTCATRTCAGCTGAATACTGAATTTATACTGTATATTCTAATCTAATGGAATGTATACTATTAGTAAGAACTATAATAAATGTAGCATATTAAGAGGCATCATGCCCATTTAAACACTGCCAATCAAAACTATACCTTGCTGCCATATAGTAAAGATACAAATTGTCTGAAAGGAACTGGCATAAATAGAATAATATACCAGTTTCATCTGAGGACAAATGTTGACAGCTGCGCCATACAGGGTGCAACATAAATAGGAGGAACTTTTGTACCAATTCCATGGCATAGGGATTATGAACTGGTACAAAAAACTACACTKGATTCAACACTTAGAGTTTTTCAATTTAAATTATTATATAAAATTCTTGCCACCAACAGAATGCCATATATATGGGGCAACAATCTCAGCTCTGTAGATTTTGCTGCGAAGAGACAGAATCACTAGATAATTTATTTCTGGTATTGTCCCTATGTAGCTTGTTTCTGGTCACAGGTTGAGGAATGGTTAAAAAAATCACAACCTGCACTTAAAATTAACCTTACAAATAGCAGTGTTGGGCGATTTGGAAAGCCATAGTCAGTCAATAAATAATATAATAATACTCATAGGAAAGGTTTTCATCTTTAGCTCACAATCTGTGCATAATATACGATTAGAAAGATTCAAAAATATTGAAAAAAAATCACAGCACAATTGAAAAATATATGGCAAACGAGGGTGGTCTATGGTGATAGGTGGGATTGGCTGAGGGTTGGGATTAAAGAGTTTGGTAATGTGTTATTGTTGTGTGACTGCTTTATATAAAAGTATCATGTATGTCAAATGTATGTTCATGTAGCAAAAAAAGCTGTAAAARAATCTGAAGATATTTGTCCTCTGAAGAGGGGGGGTGGTGGGGTTAAAACAACTATACATTGCTATTATACAATAATAAATAACAGCCTGCTGTGACACTTCAGCAGCACTCCTATGATGCTGCAGCAATGGCCAAGCACCACCTGTCCCTGCCAATATCATTGGCTGTTGAGAATTCCTCACTAGGCCCAGTAGCCAATGATAAAGACGGCGATGGAGAGGCAGATGATGAGGTTGGCGTCGACCATGTGGCTAAGGCATGGGTCCTCTTCCAGAGAGCTAGCGGGGTCGAGAAGAAGAGGGGGTTGTGGGGCGCTGTCACCCTGCTTCTGCCGCTCCATCCCACACAGCCAGTAGAGGGCGGCCTTCAGCCTGGACTGGCTCCTCACACTGGCTTCTGAGGACACTGGGGAGAGAGAAGTGTGGGTATATGCGTATGAGCAGTGTTTGACTTGGACTGGAACACACCAGTACTGGCGCCTCAGTTTTGAGTACCGGCATCTTATAGAATATTGCTGTCTTAAAAATATTCCTGCACCTAAATATAAACAGTACTGGCACCCAAAATGAGTGCTGGCACCTATTTCARTCCACTTCAAGCACTGGGATTGTGAGTATTGAATGAATCATGGTCCTTAGTATTGTTGAAGCAACTTACCAGTATTAACCTACTGCTACCTAAAAAGGGACAACACTACCCACCTTTCCTCTGAAGGTGTGTCTCTCCGTTAGCCTCCTGCTCCCTATCTTCTATCTCGGTCTCTGTAGCACTAGTCACAGTCTCTACTGTCTCTAAAGCTCCACTGCTCTTCTCCACCTTATCAAATCTGGTGAACCAGGTGAGGCGACTGATCTGTTCCGTAGCAACAACACAAACACAGCAACGGTTAGTGATAGGCCATATCGTGCTCACATTTAGAACACTGTCTATCAAGTTTATATTTGATTTAGACAGTACTGTAGATGCAAATTCTTAATTTATCACAGTGTCGTTGAAATCAATAGGTTGATTTGTTCAAATACACAATTGCCATCACTATCACTATCAAGATACTGTATTTGAGCTCTGGTTTAGTAGCACTCCCCAGCCTCCACTCACCTGCTCTGGGCTGGGTTTCTCCGTGGCCAGGCTGACCCCCACCACCACCACCAGGGTGAACATAGACAGCATGGTGGAGAAGTAGAGGTAGTGGACATGTTTCACCACATCAGGCCTGCTGTCTTCCTGGTAACACAGTGGTGAGGGATAGATAAAGTCTAGGGCCATCCTCACACCGCCCACCAGTAGGCCCAGCAACAGGCCCCAGAAAGCACCCTGCAGAACACAAAGGAGGGACATTTCATCTCTATATCATCTTTCAATACATCTGATTGGTACTGCAATCTGACTTTTACTGCAATCTGATTGCAAATTGAGTAGCATTTCATTCCTGTAGGTGGAAACCAAGTTCAGCCTATTTTCAGATGCAAACACTTACCTTCACTACAGACACAGTACCAGTCAAAAGTTTGGACACACCTACTCATTCCAGGGTTTTTCTTTCTTTGTACTATTTTTTACATTGTAGAATAATAGTGAAGACATCAAAACTATGAACTAACACATATTGAATCGTGTAGAAATCCAAAAATATATTTGAGATTCTTCAAAGTAGCCACCCTTTGCCTTAATGACAGCTTTGCACACTCTTGGCATTCTCTTAACCAGATTCATGAGGTAGTCACCTGGAATGCATTTCAATTAACAGGTGTGCCTTGTTAAAGTTAATTTGTGGAATTTCTTTCCTTCTTAATGCATTTGAGCCAGTCAGTTGTTGTTGTGACAAGGTAGGGGTGGTATACAGAAGATAGCCCTATTTGGTAAAAGACCAAGTCCATATTATGGCAAGAACAGCTCAAATAAGCAAAGAGAAACGACAGTCCGTCATTACTTTAAGACACGAAGGTCAGTCAATACGGAACTCTGCAGTCGCAAAAACCATCAAGCGCTAAGATGAAACTGTCTCTCATGAGGACCCCCACAGGAATGGAAGACCAGAGTTACCTCTGCCTAGAGGATAAGTTCATTAGTTACCAGCCCAGAAATTGCAGCCCAAATAAATGCTTCACAGAGTTCAAATAACAGACACATCTCAAACACAACTGTTCAGAGGAGACTGTGTGAATCAGGCCTTCATGGTCAGATTGCTGCAAATAAACCACTACTAAAGTACACCAATAAGAAGAAGAGACTTGCTTGGGCCAAGAAACATGAGCAATTGACATTAATCCATGGAAATGTGTCCTTTGAGTCCAAAAGTTAGATTTTTGGTTCCACCGCAGTGTCTTTGTGAGACGCATACTTTCACTACATATACCTTACTACACACATTTTCACCACACCTTCACTACACATACCTTCACTACACATACAATCACTGCACATACTTTCACTACACACACCTTCACTATAGATACCTTCACTACCTCACAGACTATACTCTGTATTTACACTTTCTACCTCTCTCTCTGCCCCGTTCTCTCTCTCTCTCCCGTCTCTCTCCGCTCTCTCTCTCTCCACACACACACACACACACACACACACACACACACACCTTCTCATTGTCCTCTTCCAGAAGCATCCAGTCAGGAAGACGATGGAAACAGGAGGCTGGAGGTAGGTACTGATGGACTGGATGTAGATAAACAGCTGTCCTCCCTGACTGGCCTGGACCACAGGGATCCAGAGCACTGACACCACCACCAGAACCAGCACAAACATCCTGAGGAGGATAGTGTATGTGTACCTTCCCACGAGCATGAGTATGTGTATGCATGAGTATGAGTGCATGTGTATGTGTACCTTCCCACGAGCATGAGTTCCACTCGGTTGCTCGGGCCGGACATGCCTCCACAGGTCCAGGTGAAGATGGTGCTGGAGCTGTTGAAGATGGAGGTGGGAGGAGACATGAGAGCAGCAATCATCACCGCCATCATCAGACCACGCAGACTGGAGAGCAAGAGAGGAGACAGGAGTATGGAGAGTACAGAGAGCGAGAGATACAGATTATGGAGAGTACAGAGAGAGGACAAGAGTATGGAGAGTACAGAGAGAGAGAGGGAGAGACAGGAGTATGTAGAGTACACCACACAGAGAGAGAGAGAGAGACAGGAGTATGGAGAGTACACAGAGAGAGAGACAAGAGTATGGAGAGTACACAGAGAGAGAGAGAGGGGAGTATGGAGAGTACACAGGGAGAGATAGAGAGAGAAAGAAAGAAAGAGAGACAGGAGTATGGAGAGTACACAGAAAGAGAGAGACATGAGTATGGAGAGTACAGAGAGAGAGAGAGACAGGAGTATGTAGAGTACACAGAGAGAGAGAGAGGACGGAGTATAGAGAGTACAGAAGAGAAAGACAGGAGTATGGAGAGTAACAGAGAGAGAGACAGGAGTATGGAGAGACACACAGAGAGAGAGACAGGAGTTGAGAGACACAGAGAGAGAGAGAGAGAGACAGGAGTATGTAGAGTACACAGAGAGAGAGAGAGACAGGAGTATAGAGAGTACACAAGAGAGAAAAGAGGGAAAATGTGCATGTGTGTATGAAATTTGAATGACATTTTATTTTCTTGTCAAATCGTCGTTGCAACCCATCCCTTATGGGATGAATTGACACAAACAACTATTCACATAATTCACTGTGATAATTCACTGATAATTCTCCTTCCAGTGTTCTCTGCAGTGCGCATCGCGTGAAGTGGTGTATGTGTATATTTTAAAGAGAGACAGAAGCGTTGTTCATACCTGCCTCTAACATGCTCTTCAACCTGATCTTGTCCGATATTGTTTGTTTCCACTTATAAGATCTGAATACAATCAGATCTCAATGCATCTTTTTAATCACAATTGTCCAGCGTCGTTAGGGGAGGGTGTGGGTGGGGGGACTTTACTTAGTTCATCGCGCTCTAGCGACTCCTTGTGGAGGCTTGCGGCGCCTGCAGGCTGACCTCGGTCTTCAGTTGAACGGTATTTCCTTCGACACATTTGGTGCGGCTGGCGTCTGGGTTAGGCGGGCAGGTGTTAAGGAGCGTGGTTTGGCGGGTGTGTTTAGGAGGACACATTGGTGCGGCTGGCGTCTGGTTAAGCGGGCAGTGTTTAAGGAGCGTGCGTTGGCGGGTGATGTTTAGGAGGAACATTGGTGCGCTGGCGTCTGGGTTAAGCGGGCAGGTGTTAAGGTGCGTGGTTTGGGGGTGATGTTTAGGAGGACACATGACTCGACCTTCGCCTCTCCGGAGCTCCAAGGGGAGCTGCAGCGATGGCACAAGATCCTAATTGGAAGTGATGAAAAAGGGGATAAAATACAACAAACTAAGAAAGCAGGTTCTAGAGAGTGGAAGAAAACCGCAGGGTGTTGGTCTCTCCCCGTTCTCTCTTGCGGGGTGTTGGTCTCTCCCCGTCTCTCTCGCAGGGGGTGGTGGCGTTCTGCTCTACTTTTGCTTGGTGTCGGTCTCGCCCCTTCTCGCTTGCGGGTGTTTGGTCTCTCCTCCCGTTCGCCTCTCGCGGGGTGTTGGGTTCTTCTCTAACTTTTGCTTGGTGTCTGCGTCTCTCCCCGTTCTCCTCGCGGTGTTGGGTTCTTCTCTACTTTTTGCTTGGTGTTCGGTCTCTCCCCGTTCTCCTCCTCGCGGGTGTTGGGTTCTTCTCTACTTTTCTGGTGTCGGTCTCTTCCCCGTCTCTCTTGCGGGGTGTTGCGTCTCTCCCCGTTTCTCTCGGGTGTTGGGTTCTTCTCTACTTTTGCTGGTGTCGGTCTCTCCCTTCTCTCTCGCGGGGTGTTGCGTTCTTCTCTACTTTTGCTTGTTTGTCGTCTCTCCCGTTCTCTCTCGCGGGGTGTTGGGTTCTTCTCTACTTTTGCTTTGGTGTCGGTCTCTCCCCGTTCTTCTCTCGCGGGGTGTTGTTCTTTCTCTACTTTTGCGGGTGTTCGGTCTCTCCCCGTTCTCTCTCGCAGGATGGTGTTCTTCTCACTTTTTTGCTTGGTTGTCGTCTCTCCCCGTTCTCTCATCCGCCGGTGTTGGTTCTTCCTCTACTTTTGCTTGGTGTCTGTCTCTCCCCGTTCTTCCTCGCGGGGTGTTGGGTTCTTCTCTACTTTTGCTTTGGTGTCGGCTCTCCCCCGTTCTCTCTCGCGGGTGTTGGGTTCTTCTCTACTTTTTGCTTGGTGTCGGTCTCCCCGTTCTCTCTCACGGGGTGTTGGCTTCTTCTCTACTTTGCTTGGTTGTCGGTCTCTTCCCCGTTCTCTCTCGCGCTGGCTGTTGGTTTTTCTCTACTTTTGCTTGGTGTCGGTCTCTCCCCGTTTCTCTCTCGCGGGGCGTTGGGTTCTTCTTACTTTTGCTTGGTGTCGGTCTCTCCCCGTTCTCTCTCGCGGGGTGTGTGGTTCTTCTCTACTTTGCGCTTGGTGTCGTCTCTCCCCGTTCTCTCTCTCGGGGTGTTGGGTTCTTTTTCTCTACTTTTGCTTGGTGTCGGTCTCTCCCAGTCTCCTCTCGCGCAGGGTGTTGGTTCTTCCTCTACTTTTGCTTGGTGTCTGGTCTCTCCCCGTTCTCTCTCGCGGGGTGTTGGGTTCTTCTCTACTTATGGCTTGCGTGTCCGTCTCTCCCCGTTCTCTCTCGCGGGGATGTTGGTTCTTTCTACTTTTGCTTGTGTTCCGGGTCGTCTTCCCCCTTCTCTCTCGCGGGGTGTTGGGTTCTTCTCTACTTTTGCTTGGTGTCGGTCTCTCCCCGTTCTCTCCGCAGGGTGTTGGGTCTTTCTCTACTTTTGCTTGGTGTCGGTCTCTCCCCGTTCTCTCTCGCGGGGTGTTGGGCCTTTCTTCTCTACTTTTGCTTGTGTCGGTCTCTCCCCGTTCTCTCTCGCGGGGTGTTGTTCTTCTCTACTTTGCTGGGTGTCGTCTCTCCCCGTTCCTCTCGCGGTGTGTTGGGTCTTCTCTACTTTTGCTTGGTTCGGTCTCTCCCCGTTCTCTCTCGCGGGGTGTTGGCGTCTTCTCTTACTTTTGCTTGTGTCGGTCTCTCCCCGTTCTCTCTCGCGGGTGTTGGGTTCTTCTCTACTTTTGTTTTGCGTGTCGGTCTCTCCCGTTCTCGTCTCGCAGGGGTGGTTGGGTTCTTCTCTACTTTTTGCTGGTGTGGTCTCTCCCCGTTTCTCTCTCGCAGGGTGTTGGGTTCTTCTCTACTTTTGCTTGGTGTCGTCTCTCCCCGTTCTCTGCTCGCGAGTGTTGGGTTCTTCTCTACTTTTGCGTTGGTGTCGGTCTCTCCCCGTCTCTCTCGCGGCGGTGTTGGTTCTTCTCTACTTTGCTTTGGTGTCGGTCTCTCCCCGTTCTCTCTCGCGGGTGTTGGTTCTGTCTCTACTTTTGCTTGGTGTCGGTCTCCTCCCCTTCTCTCTCGCGGTGTTGGGTTCTTCTCTACTTTTGCTTGGTGTCGGCTGTCCCCTTTCTCTCCCGCGTGGGCCTCCGTGCTCCTTTTATTTGGCCTCCACGGCTGGGTTGCGCACTTTCCTCTAATACCTCCACTAGAGAGCTGTCCGTGTCGGGGTGCACAGCTCCTGTATTCCCAGCAGAGGGAGCCAACGTCGCCTCACGTAACCTCCCCTCTAATACCAGCCCCCGGGTAGACCTCCTGGGATACCACAAGTGTTTGTGTGTACAGGAAGTGAGAAAGACAGAATAGAAAGAGATATAACAAAATGTTACAGAGAGAAGAATACTTCCCTCACCTGAGGGCAGTAGCTTCATGACCAGTTTGGCGTAGGCGATTGTCCTGAACAGCCCACTGGGTTCCCACACACCTCAGTACACACCTCAGGGTCATAACACGCCACCTCGTCTAGACGCAATCAACAACGCTGCTGTAAACTATACTGTCTCTCCTTGTTTGATAGTGGCATCAGCAGGTTTTACCTAGTTCATATCCCTCAGAGTACTACCAAGCGTTGCACTT
>NW_019947989.1:0-1410 GCF_002910315.2 Salvelinus sp. IW2-2015
CTCTCTTTCACTCTCTCTCTCCCTTTCTCTCCCTTTCTCTCCCCCTTCTCCCTCTGTCTCTCTCAGGTTACTACGGTGAGGGTCTGAATGCCATCATAGTGTTTGCGGCGTGTTACCTGCCAGAGAGCAGCTGTGAGGACTACACTTACATCATGGAGAACCTCTTCCTGTAAGAACCCACACCACGTTGTGTTGTGTATATTTTCCCTCAGGAATGTGTATTTAATATGAGTTGTGTGTATATTTTCCCTCAGGAATGTGTATTTAATATGAGTTGTGTGTATGTTTTCCCTCAGGAATGTGTATTTAATATGAGTTGTGTGTATATTTCCCTCAGGAATGTGTATTTAATATAAGTTGTGTGTATGTTTTTGTCACGAGAACTTTTATCCCAATGGTTGAACTCAACTATCACTCAAGCTTTGTCTATTTCCCCAGAGGTCGTAAATCTCCTGTTAATTAATAAAGAATTAGACAAAGTCTCAGATTCTGCAATAGATCAATACTTTATTCAGAAAGCACTCTGACTTCAAAATGAGAACACAATCCTTTTATAACATACACATACACACACACACACACACACACACCACACAACACACAACACACAACACACAACACACACACAGATGAACTCACATCAGTAGAAACTCCACCTCTCTTTAGGTGGGCTGTATTTTTCCACAATACTAACACGTAGTTTCTCATTATCTTCTGCAAGCCATTTCTAACAGTTACTCCCTACCTAGGTTGGGGAGACGTCTTTCCTGTTATTGGTTTCAGAGTTCTCACAAGTCGACAGTTCAGTTGGCCTTGAGTGTCTCAACTATACCCAGCTCTTTTTGCGAAATAGTAACACAATGGCCTAGTCACACACATTATTGAATTATGTGAATTAACACATTTCATACAATTATATGGTTTCAGGGTGGAATACTTTAGTCATTATCTTAAACGTACCAATTATTCTATCAGTTTTCTCTCAGTAATGTGTATTTAATATGAGTTGTGTGTATGTTTTCCCTGAGGAATGTGTATTTAATATGAGTTGTGTATACGTTTTCTCTCAGGAATGTGTATTTAATATGAGTTGTGTGTGTTTTCTCTCAGGAATGTGTATTTAATATGAGTTGTGTGTACGTTTTCTCTCAGGAATGTGTATTTAATATGAGTTGTGTGTACGTTTTCCTTCAGGAATGTGTATTTAATATGAGTTGTGTGTGTTTTCCCTCAGGAATGTGTATTTAATATGAGTTGTGTATGTGTTTTCCCTCAAGAATGCGCATTTAATAATTATATGGTTTCAGGGTGGAATACTTTAGTCATTATCTTAAACATACAAATTATTCTATCAGTAAGGCTAATTGATCATTAGAAAACCATTTTGCAATTATGTTAGCACAGCTGAAA
>NW_019947989.1:2486-7004 GCF_002910315.2 Salvelinus sp. IW2-2015
TTTCTCTCAGTAATGTGTATTGTATATATGTTGTGTATGTTTTCCCTCAGTAATGTGTATTTAATATGGAGTTGTGTGTTTGTTTTCTCGTCAGCTAATGTGATCAGTAAAGCCTGGAGTTGTGTAGTGGCTGAGGACTACATGATTATCTATCTGAACGGAGCACGCCTCGCAGGGGATGCCTGGTTATCAGCTGGTAAAGAGGTGCTACCCCACCATTCAACAGGCGGTAAATTATCATTACGGAACGCACCTTTAACATGTTGTGCAGTGTTAATTGTATTTAATGGCTGGTTTATACGATGTGTAATGTCATGTTTATGTGTGTTATTAGATGTGTTATGGCATGATTATAATGTGCTTATAGATGTTTTAAATGTCATGTTTATAATGGTCTATAGATGTTGGTAATGTCACTGATTACAAATGTGCTTATAGCGATATGTGTAATAGTCATTGATTATTAATGTGCTTATAGAGAATTGTGAAACCTATGCTGTATGAACATATAGTTAAGTAAAATGGGTATTTTAATGGTCCCTCTGCAGGTTGAAGAAGAATCTGAAGTGGCTGGTCATTGCTCCAACCCATCCTGTGTTCATTCCGTACAGTCCTGGCTATCTCCAGCACCCTTCATCAGGTTTAAGACCCTCATCGTCAATCATCTATCACTTAGCACCTTGGGAGGGCATGGGAAAGACCGGGAAGGAGCAGCCTCAAGACTCACGAGAGGAGCAGCCCGGGAACTCAGAGAGAGAACAGCCTCTAGTGAACTCAGGGAGAGGCAACCTTCGCAGACTCAGAGGAGTGGCATGGGAGAGGAGAGGAGCAGCTCAGGACAGAGGAGAGAGGAGGCCTCGATGACTCAGACGGAGGAGCAAGCCTCAACTCAGAGGAGTCAGAGGGTGAGGAGGAGGCAGCCGAGGACTTCAGAGGGAGAGCAGCTTTCAGGAGTCAGGAGGAGGAGCAGCCTCAGGACTCAGAGAGGAGAGCAGCAGCCTCAGGACATCAGAGGAGGAGCAGCCTCAGAGCCAGAGGGAGGAGCAGCCCATGGACTCAGACGGGAGGAGCAGCCTCAGACTCAGGAGAGCGTAGGACCTCGGAGCAGCTGCAGGACTCAGAGGGAGGAGCAGACCAACTCAGGGAGAGACTCAGCTTCAGAAGAGAGGTAGTCCCAAGACCTAAGGAGGCAGCCTCAGGACTCAGATCCTTTCTGAGATATGAACCTAAAGAACCATAGAGAAACGAATGGGTAAAGTTGTTCTAATCCCTGTCAATGGACACTCCCTGTCACATACTGGTTTGTATGCATCGGTCCAAATGTATGCAATGAGATTTTAACCAGCCACCAGTTTCTCTAGGGCTTCGAACTTCTTGTCTTTCAACCTGCCACATGAGAATGGTGCAATTAAATTCAGAGCTATAAAATCATCCTTCTATCTCTGCCTCTTTGTTCTGATTAAAGAAGCAATAAAACTGGCCTTCTTTAGACTAGTTGAGTATCTGGAGCATCAGCATTTGTGGGTTCGATTACAGGCTCAAAATGGCCAGAAACAAATACCTTTCTTCTGAAACTCGTCAGTCTATACTTGTTCTGAAGAATGAAGGCTATTACATGCGAGAAATTGCCAAGAAACTGTAGATCTTATACAACACTGTGTACTACTCCCTTCACAGAACAGCGCAAACTGTCTCTAACCAGAATCGAAAGAGGAGTGGGAGGCCCCGGTGTACAACTCAGAAAGAGGACAAGTACATTAGAGTGTCTAGTTTGAGAAACAGACGCCTCACAAGTCCTCAACTGGCAGCTTCATTAAATAGTACCCGCAAAACACCAGTGTCAACGTCAACAGTGAAGAGGCGACTCCGGGATGCTGGCCTTCTAGGCAGAGTTGCAAAGAAAAAGKCATATCTCAGACTGGCCAATAAAAATGAAAGATTAAGATTGACAAAAGAACACAGACACTGGACAGAGGAACTCTGCCTAGAAAGTCAGCATTGTGGAGTCGCCTCTTCACTGTTGGCGTTGAGACTGGTGTTTTTGCGGGTACTATTTAATGAAGCTGCCAGTTGAGGACTTGTGAGGCATGATGGATGCATGATGCCCCTGACCATGAAGGTGGTTAACTTCCAAGACCGCCCCGGGTACACTAGAGACCAAAGCTCTGCCCGCAAGCGGCGGTGTTCTTTGATGTTACACTGTACTGTAAGAGTAAGGTTAATGGAAGCTGCCATTTAGGCAGGGACATACACCAGGCATCTGGGCTGGAATAGAGGAAGGGACACTATCTGTTCTGTACAGGAAGTAGAGGACAATATAAATAATTAAACTGAGGCGGTGTAACTCAAGGGGTTCCTCAGTGGAATGATATCAATGATGAGAATTCAGCTACTGGGCTCAGCTATCGTTCTTTATATGAAGTTATTGTTGGTGGTGGTAGTGATGGTGATGTTGGTGGTGATGATGGTGATGGTGGTGATGATGGTGGTGGTGGTGGTGGTGATGTTGGTGATGGTGATTGTGGTGGTAGCGATGATGATGACGGTGATGGTGATATTGATGATGATGGTAATGATGGTGGTGATGATGATTATGGTGGTGATATTGATGATGATGGTAATGATGGTGGTGATAATGATGATGATGGTAATGATGGTGGTGATGATGATTATGGTGGTGATATTGATGATGATGGTAATGATGGTGGTGATAATGATGATGATGGTAGTGATGGTGGTGATAATGATGATGATTTAAAATGTGTGTCTATCTAAAACCATTCCAGGTAAAACAAGAATCCACAACCCTGCTGAGGATTCATGAGGATAATGTCTATCAATACAGGGTAAAAGACTTCTTGGCTGAAGATAAAGGACTGATGGAGAAATGATGAGGACTGGTGTGTGGGTGAAGAGGGCTCCTGACATTACATCAACATCATCCTACCTGGTCTTACTTTCCACACAGCAGATACCCTGGTCTGTCTGTACCATGGAATAAACCTACCCTGGCAGATAGCCTGACCTCTGCATCTCACCACCCAACTACCTTGCTCTGGATTTTACTCACCACCACTACTTGGATTCCCCTCAGGACCTGTTTACCCTGTTCTACTCAGCTAACTCCAACCTCAGTCTCCACATCTGGTTTTTCTGCAACTCATCCAAGCTTCCCCGGATCTGCGCTCCATATATCTTTGTGTAACTATAAAATATTTTGGTTCATTCATCCCTGTTTTTCATCTGAGTCTGCTCTTGGGTTCCCCTGTGTCGCTACGCCTAACACAAATAACAGCAATAAAAGCTCTCTGTTTTTAGCTGCCAGTCAATTAAACTACTAATTAAAAACATTCCACTCACAATAACAATCACACTTTAATAGGTCAAATAATATGGAGGGCTGTTCGACAGCAAGAACTGGAGTATCTTGATTGGATTTTTCCAACAAAATTTTATTACAAACAATGAACAGCACATACTAATATATAAGTTCACATAATTTAAAGAGTTAGTTCGGTTCTTTAAATGCATTGCATCATATGTGTAACAATAGATTAAATGTAAAGTAAGATCTCTACATGGAAATAGAGGAATTGAGACAGATCATCAATAAACCAGGAAACTAAGATCATCAGTAATGTTTTGATCTATCCTGTGTACCAGTCTGTACTATCATTCCATTCCTTTCCACTCCAAAACATGGCATGATGAGAAAGTGGCGAGGCGTGAAATGATAACAGAAACATACTTTACCCAGGCTAGTTTTTTTACCGAGGCTAGTAAAAAAAAAATCTGAGATGATGAGGAAGAACATTTTAACCAGCATGCCATCTGTCTAGTAACCTTCAGAAAACACAACAAACACACAAAGGAGCAATAGAGAAAGCTAAAACATATTTCATTCGTTACAGCAGTAACAACCTCTGAATTAATTTGGTCAGTCAGAAGAGGAACTGCTTATTGCACATTATTTAAAAACATTAGAATTTATACATTGGAGAAAAAAACACTTATTACACTTAACATTATTGCTTGTTGCACACATATACCTCCATACTTGTATTACAGCAATGTTAATACATTACATTATTACAATGTTATTACAACTATGTACATCTGGCTTGTACCAACCAAAGCCTGTTCTTGTCCCTTGAAGAAATAAACACATTTCACAGAGTTCATCCAGCCGTCTGGCATCAGGCCAATGAATGTTCATCATGCAGTAGGCTGGATCACAGCTGATTTATTCATGCCAAGGAGAAATGGAAGTGGAAGCGAGGCTATCTGCCAGGGTAGGTTATTCCACGGGTCAGAGGTCAGGCTATCTGCCAGGGGGTTTATTCCACAGGCAGAGGTCAGGCTATCTGCCAGGGTAGGTTTATCCACGGGACAGAGGTCAGGCTATCTGCCAGGTAGGTTTATTCCACGGGACAGAGGTCAGGCTATTGCCAGGGTAGGTTTATTCCACGGGACAGAGGTCAGGCTATCTGCCAGGGTAGGTTTATTCCAACGGGACAG
>NW_019947989.1:13066-15180 GCF_002910315.2 Salvelinus sp. IW2-2015
CCAGACCGAGCAGGCGGAGATTAATTCCCGAGTGTCTTTCTCCATGGTGGGCCACAAAGATCGCTGATGCAGGAAGGCGACAGTCCGGTTCATGCCAGGGTGACAGGTGAGGTGCGTAGAATGGGCCCATTGAAGAACATCAGAACAAACTAAATCTGGCATAAACAGAGCCTTACAAGGACCGTTTCTAGGATCAGGCTGGTTCAGCTGAGCCTGACGAACACGGGACTCAATCTCCCAGGAGACAGCAGCAACGATGCAGGAGGATGGCATAATGGTTTCTAGCTCGGAACTTGTGTTGTTTGCTGTGAACTGACGGGAGAGGGCGTAAGGCTTGGTATTCTTAGATCCGGGGCGATAAGTGAGTGTGAAGTTGAATCTTCCAAAAACAATGCCCACCTGGCCTACCGAGGGTTCAGACGTTTCGCGGTCTGGATGTAGGCTAGATTTTTGTGATCCATCCACACAATGAAGGGAAGGACCGAACCCTCTAACCAGGGACACCACTCCTCAAGAGCCAGCTTAACAGCCAGGAGTTCCCGGTTACCTATTTCAAAATGTCTTCTTTCGGGACAAGAAGGCACAAGGATGGAGCTTCTGATCCGAGGGAGAACGTTGAGACAGGACTGCACCTACCCCCGTGTCGGAAGCGTCCACATCGAGGACGAACTGGAGTTCTGGGTCTGGCTGGGTAAGGATTGGTGCAGAGGTGAAGCGGTGCTTGAGTTCCCAGAACACTGCCTCTGCCTCTGGGGACCAGTGAAACGAAGTGGATGTGGAGGTGAGTGGTAAGAGGCGCTGCCAAACAACTGTAGTCACGGATGAACCGTCTATAAAAATTGGCAAACCCCAGGAAACGCTGTAACTGCTTCAGATTCGCAGGCACAGGCCACTCTGTGACTGTCCTAACCTTGGTAGGGTCCATTCGTAGCTGTCCTTGAGCAATAATGTAACCCAATAAGGACACAGAGGAAACATGAAACTCACATTTCTCAGCCTTCACAAATACCTTATTCTCCAATAGCCTTTGGAGAACTTGGTGGACATGTTGCTTGTGAGCCTCAAGGTCCTTCGAAAAAATAAGAATGTCATCCACATAGACAAAGAAAAAACGCCCAATGACATCCCTCAGGACATCATTAACCAGGCTCCTAAAAACAGCAGGGGAGTCAGTGAGACCAAAAGGCATAACCAAATACTCGAAATGTCCAAGTGGTGTGTTGAACGCCGTTTTCCACTCGTCCCCTTCTCTGATGCGGAGAGGGTGGTAGGCATTCCGGAGGTCAAGTTTAGTAAACACTGTGGAACCATGGAAAAGCAGCACTGATAAGGGGCAAGGAATACTTGTTCCTGGCAGTGATACGATTCAATCCACGGAAGTCTATGCATGGCCTCAGTGACCCATCCTTCTTCTTGACAAAGAAAAACCCCGCTCCCACCGGAGAGGAAGAAGGCCTGATATGTCCGACAGCCAGTGAATCCTGGATGTATTCTTCCATGACTTCTTGCTCGGCGCAAGAGAGGTTATACAACCTGCTACTAGGGAGAGGAGCTCCAGGCTGAAGCTCGATAGCACCGTCGTACAGCCGATGAGGCAGCAGAGATGGGGTGTGGTGCTTGCTGAATACAGGAGCTAGACCATGATATTCTGGAGGAACAGAAGACAGGTCTGGGGGTTTTGGAATGGACTGGGGTGCAGACAGGGCAGGAGGAAGGGCAGAATGTAGACAATTAGAATGACAAAATGTACTCCAAGTAGTTACCCTTCCGGTGGACCAGTCAATCTGTGGGTTGTGTAGCTTTAACCATGGATGACCCAGAACCAGAGGTGAGTGAGAACAGTCGATGATGTGGAAACTGATATTTTCTAGGTGATTTCCAGAGAGACGCAGGATAACAGGAACAGTTCTCTCCAAAACACGGAAGAGTAGCTTTCCATTGAGAGTGTTGGCATCCAGAGGTGAATCGAGTGAAACAGTCTCCAGACCCAACTGATTAACCTCTAACGAGCCTCTACCCCGGGTCCGGGAGCACCCCCCATCCCCCCACACACTGATTAGCATAGCTAGCATAGCTTCACAAGTAGATAGTAGCATCTAAATATCATTAAATCA
>NW_019947989.1:16730-18476 GCF_002910315.2 Salvelinus sp. IW2-2015
AGAAGGTGTTTTCTATCCAATAATAACAATAATATGCATATTGTACGATCAAGAATTTAGCACGAGGCAGTTTAATTTGGAGACCCAAATATGCTAATGCGGAACAGCACCCCCTGTAGTTCCAAGAAGTTAACGACCCCTCGGTCCAGAAAGCTCTCGTCTGCGCCTGAATCAATGAGAGCAGGCAGAGGAAAAGCCTGGCTCTGCCACACAAGGTTGGCCTCAAGCAGGGGTCTGAGAGATGATGGGCAGGAGATTTGGCTCAACACTATATCCTCCACTACTGCTGAGCCCCCTCTTTTGCTGGACACAGGGAACAAGTGGAGACCAGGTGACCAACATGGCCACAATATAGACAGCTCCTAGTACTGATACGCCGCTGCCTCTCCTCTGGAGATAGACGGGTCCGGCCGAGCTGCATGGATTCAGGATTAGAACATGCCTGAAGATGTGACGCAGTCGGCGAAAGAGAGCAAGGCTCTGAAGCAGATGTTATGGGACATGCGACCCTACCTCCCCTCTCCCTCCGACGCTCACGGAGACGGTTGTCAATGCGGATAGTGAGAGAAATGAGTTCGTCAAGTCCATCAGGCTCCTCTCTGGACACCAACTCGTCTTTGAGGGTCTCAGTGAGTGCGTTCCGGAATGCTCCCTGAAGGGCCTCGTCATTCCAGCCGCTCTCTGCGGCGAGGGTGCGGAACTCACATGCCAGTTCAGCCACACTCTGGGAGCCTTGACGAAGGGACAGATGTTGTTTAGCCGTATCCTTTACACAGACCGGGTGATCGAAGACCTTCCTCATCTCATCAGTGAATCCACCGTAGGAGAAGCAGATAGGTGACTGTCTCTCCCACACCGCAGTGGCTCAGGAAAGCGCTGCTCCCCGAAGGCAACCAATCAAAAAATAAATCTTGGCTCGTTCACTAGCATAAGAGTAGGGCTGTTGCTCAAATACTAGTGAACATTGTACAAGAAGGCTCTGCAAGCGCCAAGATTACCATCATAGCCCTCAGGAGTCGGAACAAAAGGCTCCCGAGGCGGAGAAGAGGGACTTGAGACTGGTTGTGAACTTTGGGCAGAGGTTCGGACTTGTAGGTCAGACAGGCTCTGTAAAAATTCCTTGATGTTCTCTAGCAGGGTTTTCAGGGCTTGCTCATGTTGCTCAAGAAGGGTGCCTTGACCAACAAGAATTTGGTGAAGAGTAGTGGAGTCTGCTGGGTTCATCTCTAGGCCAGATCGTACTGTTAAGCGGAGCGACACAGGGGAACCCAAGAGCAGAATCAGATGAGGAAACAGGGATGAATGAACCAAAATATTTATAGTTACACAAAGATATATGGAGCGCAGATCCGGGGAAGCTTGGATGAGTTGCAGAAAAACCAGATGTGGAGACTGAGGTTGGAGTTAGCTGAGTAGAACAGGGTAAACAGGTCCTGATGGGAATCCAAGGTGGTGCTGGTGAGTAAAATCCAGAGCAAGGTAGTTGGGTGGTGAGATGTGGAACAGGAAACAGGAGCCAGAGACAGAGCGGTAATGAGCAGAGATTACGATCTGGCAAAGTGGAAGTGGCAGGACTGAGTATTTGTAGAGGTCTTGATTATGGAACGAGTTGCAGCTGGTAGGTATCTGCTCTGACTCCAGCACACCTTTCTCCAACCACACAATCACACAAAAAGGGAGAGAGAGTGTACAGGGGGAGTAACTGCAGATCAAGAAGACACCGGATGAATACCAGAGGGAGTAGCA
>NW_019947990.1:0-137 GCF_002910315.2 Salvelinus sp. IW2-2015
TGTCGTGAATGTAGTATTGACAAATAGTTGTCTGTAATGTGGTGAACGTAGTATTGACAAATAGTTTTCTGTAATGTGGTGAACGTAGTATTGACAAATAGTTGTCTGTATTGTGGTAAATGTAGTATTGACAAATA
>NW_019947990.1:1268-7979 GCF_002910315.2 Salvelinus sp. IW2-2015
CTCTGTGACTTGTTGTTAAGGGATGTGTTTCTTTAAGGACTATAAGGTGGTCTATCCAAACAGTGGCATTCTGTCCTCCTTTTTATCCCCCTCTCTTACTTTCCTCTGCTACTCCTTATCTCACTGTGGTGATGAATGTAGAGACTGCTAGGGAAAGTCAGAGTGCAGGGAGGTGGAATGTGAAGGTTCAGCCATAGAGGGTTTGCTTTTGTTTCATCAAAGATCGACATTCTTCAGAAATCAAACCACACACACACACCACACACACACACACAACACACACACACACATCACACACACACACACACACACACACAACACACACACACACACACACACACACACACACACACACACACACACACACACAACACACACACAACCACACACACACACAACCTATAATAACCCAATATGCTGTCATTATCAAACTTTTGAAGAACCAATTGCAATTACATGTATCTGAGTACACTTTAACTAAAAGTGATTTCTAGTCGTTTTACTCAACCGAAGTTCACTGTGAACTGTGACCAACAGAATTTGTGGAGACCACATTTCTTTTCGCAAGAATATCTCGTTACCCAACCCCACCCCAAATCCTAATTTGCTATTTTACACCAGCAAATCTGGAATTGTGATGTAACTTGTTTAGAGTGTATTGTTTAAAACAATGCTGTTCCTAAAAATAAACAAAATCAAAAGGGTACTTTTGAGATATCATATTATATATATATTTTTATGTTGAATAAATTAATGTGGACATTTTTTTCAGAATCTAACAACTCCATAAGTTAGATCACACTATAAGGAGTATAATGAACCAAGAAATGTTTGTTCTGTAATCAATGGTACTGTCCCACAGATCATAGGGTCTTACAGGAGGCAATGTATAGGTCAAAAAGGGCCTAAAATGGCCATTTCATCATGATTTTCTCAAAATGGCTTTTATGTGAAATTTGCGGCAGAACAATCTGAGATACCAAAATATTTTCAGTCCTTCATGGTTTGAGGTAGCATGTGGCTCAATCGGTAGAGAATGGTGCTTGCAATGCCAAGGTTGTGGGGTTTCGATTCCCATGATGGACCAGTACGGGTGGACAATGTAAGTTCACTCTGGATAGAGTTGTTCTGCTAAAATGTTAAATGAATCACTTTTTGCTAAGTGTATTTATTTGGTGAATGTAAGTAATTGACAAATAGTTGTCTGTAATGTGGTGAACGTAGTATTGACAAATAGTTGTCTGTATTAGTGGTACATGTAGTATTGAAAACACACAGTGATGTCGTGAATGTAGTATTGACATAATAGTTTGTCTGTAATGTTGGTGACGTAGTAATTGAAACAAATAGGTTTTCTGTAATGTGGGTGAACGTAGTATTGACAATAGTTGTCTTGTATTGTGGTAAAGTGTTGTAATTGAAAATAGTTTGTCTGTAATTGTGGTGAATGTAAGTATTGACAATAGTTGGTCTTGTAATGTGGTGAATGTAGTATTGACAATAGTTGTCTGTATTGTGGTAAATGTCGTATTGACCAATAGTTTGTCTGTATTGTGGTAATAATGTAGTAATGACAAATAGTTGTTCTGTAATGTGGTAAATGTAGTATTGAAAATAAGTTGTTGATTGTAGATGAATGTAGTATTGGACAACAACAGTGTTGTGGGTAAATGTAAGTATTGACAAATAGTTGTCTGTATTGTGGTAAATGTAGTATTGACTAAACAGATCAGTGTTGTGGGTAAATGTCGTATTGCAGTTATTCATTGGATTTTTTTTTATTGGTGTATGTTTAATGTATTATCTCAAGTAATCCTTTCAACCTTTATGTATAGAACAGTGTGTATTTGAGCTTGTACACAGTGCCTTCCAGAACAGCCAACATTACAGCAATCATAACCATAGTACTTCAAGAGTTACCTCACTTAGAAATTGCTTGTAACTTGCTTCATTAAACAGTATTTTACACTAAATCAGTGTAACGGGTTAGAAAATGTGACATCATAACATTTTTTAGGTAAATTTACTTTAAATCTTCACCATAATCACTTTAAATAAAAAAAAACATTACGATGTCATACACATGTCTTGAACTTTATAGCATGCGGTCAAATCTTGTCATGACTTATGGCAATGTTATGGAAACAGAATATTAGCATGTGTTGTGACACATTGGGATTTTTCTCAGCCTTATGACAATATTTTACCATTTTGAAGTGTCCTTACCTGAGCCACATTGGCAGCTCCAATCTCCTCTTTGGTGAATTGGATCCGTAACTTCCCAGAGGAAATGTGTATCAACCAAGTATAAATGAGGAGAGAAAACACTATATGTCCTTTGTACACAGAGGGATGAGAGCAGCATCTTTCGAATTAATGTTACCTGAAGAAAAATGTCATCAAAATAACTACAGAGAGCAACACCGCAAAAGCACAAAACTCAGAAAGTGAGTGAGTGAGAATGAGTGAGTGAGAGAAGAGAGCGATGAGAGAGAGAGAGATGTGGGCACGCAGTCCACGGTACCCACCGTAAAAGCAGAGATCAACCAGTTTCTCTCTCCACTTTTCTCTCACCTTTTCTTTTCTCCCTCTTTTTACTATTAATTTCCTTTTATTATTGCTCCTTTTTCTCCAATCTTTCTTCTTCGACCCTTCTTGCCTTTTACACCCATAGAGAGAACGGAAAAGTGCACAAAATTCACAGCTATTCTGCTTCTTAAGACATGGAACTTATATGTGCGGATCAACTGTGAGGGCGGAGGATAGAGTGGAGAAGAAGGAGGGGGAAGGAAGGGAGCAGGCACAGAATGAAGGATGGAAAATTCAATTCAAAGGAGAGAGGAGTGGAGAGAGAGAGAGGGAGAGAGGACTGGGGAAAGAAAAGAGAGAAGAAAGTGAGATTGGCAGATAATATCATTAACACAGGAACGTTTGTTTGTTTAGTTTGACCTTAGAGATTTAATTCACACACTGTTTTTAACTGCGTATCCAATGAGCTCCTGTGTCAGCCACACTAGATGTTGTGAATGGCTGTGGCTTCCATCACGACCCTGTGCAACATACCTCGAGTTTCACTCACATAATCGTCACTATAATCATTGACCCGCATGGAGAGAGAACAGGCAATGCACATACCAATCCATCTCATATGTCTCTCCTTTCCACTTGTCATTAAGTTTTACCAACTCCCTTACCAATTCTTTGCCCCAACTCCTTAAGACCTAAGCAGACCACGGAAGAGTCTTTTTGAACACTCTCACACTTTCACACTCTGATCTGCTCATAATTTATGCTGTTCTTTTGTTGACTCTTTTTGAGTTGTAGTTCATTCATCTAAAGGGTAGAGTTGTAGTTCATTTATCTAAAGGGTTGAGTTGGTAGTTCATTTAATCTAAGGGTAGAGTTGTAGTTCATTATCGTAAGGGTAGAGTTGTAGTTATTTTCTAAAGGGTAGAGTTTGTAGTTCATTTTCTAAAGGGTTAGAGTTGTAGTTCATTTATCTAAAGGGTAAGAGTTGTCGTTCATTTATTAAAGGGTAGAGTTGTTAGTTCATTTATCTAAGGGTAGAGTTGCTTGGATCACCTGATGTTTTTTATTAGCCTACGTCCATATGGTATGAACACTGATATAGAGAACCACACGGGACTGCCTGAACCTGCTACGCCTGACAGTAAAGTTTTACAGGAATAAATGTAGATCCGATATCGGCAAATGTGCTTGCCGGGTGTCATATATAGAGAGGTAAGGGAGGTGGGGTGGAGGTGGGCTGGAGAATGTGGGAGGGGGTGAGATTGATGTAAGGTGTAATGTAGAGTAAATGTCAATCTAATTCTAATGTGCTAAATGACCTTAGAAGTCAGTTCTTCCCCTCTACCCCTCAGTGTCTTTTACCTTGCCAGTGAAATGACATGTGGATTGACTGGCATTAGATAACTGGGTATTGAATATCTCGTTATTTATTATAAGATGTTTAAGTGAKATATTAGACATTGGGTCCAGTTTCCCGGAATCAGATTAGGCCTAATCCTAGAATAAAATATCTGTTTAGTGGAAAATCTCCTTTGAAATAGCTTTTTACCTCAGGACTAGGATTAAACTGTGTCCCGAAAAACCGTCCCTAAATACGTATATCAGAATAGTCCCACTGGGCACAGGCATCAATTAAATGTCTATTCCACATTGGTTCAACGTAATTTCATTTAAATGGCGTGGAATCAATGTTGATTCAACCAGTGTGTGACCAGTGGGGTAGTACTTTTTAGTTTTGAGTTGAGTTCAAGAATGAATCATGCATGTACTGTATGTATGTAGGGCGGAAGAATGTCAGGCAGGCTGGTTTTGGTGTCAGGACAGGAAGAATGGTCAGGCAGGCTGGTTCGGTGTCAGGACAGGAAGAATGGTCAGGCAGGCTGGTTCGGGTCAGGACAGGAAGAATGTCAGGCAGGCTGGTTCGGTGTCAGGACAGGAAGAATGGTCAGGCAGGCTGGTTCGGTGTCAGGGCAGGAAGAATGGTCAGGCAGGGCTGGTTCGTTGTCAGGACAGGAAGAATGGTCAGGGGCTGGTTCGGTGTCAGGACAGGAAGAATGGTCAGGCAGCTGGTTCGGTGTCAGGACAGGCAAGCGGTCAAAATCAGGAGGACTAGGAAAAACAGAGGCTGTGAAAAAAAGGACTAGGAGATAAACGTTGGTTGACTTGGCAAACAAGACATACTGGCACAGGAGAGACAGAAAACACAGGGATAAATACACCGGGATGATGACTGACACCTGGAGGGGTGGAGACAGGCACAAGGACAGGTGAAACAGATCAGGGCGTGACAGTATGGGTATTTAGTATTATTTGTATTGTTAGTTATTTAGTTGCCTATAGAATTCCTTAGTATTAAGTAATTGGGGTATTTATGTACATGTATAGTCCAGGATTATGTCGTGTGTTTGATGGAGGCCAGTAAAAGCAGTACTGCGTCTGTCCTGTTAGCTTGGCAGAGCCCACAGTGTCAATACTGAGCAGGAGAGAATGTCCTTGTAAATTCATATGTTCAGACAGCTGTCCACTGCAAAAGTTTTATCCTTACCTATGGACACACATTTTTATTCGGAGGCACACATAAATCACACACACACGTAAAATTCTCCCTCACCCCTGGGCCAGACTCTAAGCCAGCTTCCATGGAGGGGTAGGGTGGCGGGACAGTAAGGAAGCTTCAAACTGGAAACAGTACATTACACCATCGGAGAGAGTTGGAATGAGTTTACAGGGCACACACTCCCTATTCCCCCCCCTTCCTTATAGCCACACAGCTCGCTTGTCCGCTGCCTGTCTCTAAATAAAATGTTTACAAGAACAGTGTGGCCATTAAATATGGCAAATTAACGAAAGGACGTCTTAGTTTCCATGATCTGATCTATATCTGTTCCTTAACATATGTCTTTTTATTGGTACCAGCATGCCAAAGGCCCAAGATTTGTTATTTCTTCCATTTGGAAGTAGCCTTCTCTTCTCTTTGTAATGACATTGGTAACTGAAGTTTTAAGTCCAATCCTTATAGGCAGGAAATGACCATACATGTAGAAAACAGTTTGGTGGTCTATATAATCAATATTTGTCCAAACATGTTCAGGAGGTCTTAGCAGCACTTTTATTATGAAACTTAAGCTTTGTTTTACGAAATTATACATTCAGTGCCGCAGGCTGAAAGAAATTTGGCTTGGCACATAAAACCTAACAAACTTTTACAGATGCACAATTGAGAGTATCCTGTCTGACTGTATCACCGCCTGGTACAACAATTGCCACCGCTCGCAACCGCAGGCTTCTGCAGAGGGTGGTGCAGTCTGCCTAACGCGTTCACCGGGGGCAAACTACCTGCACTCCAGGACACCAACACAACCTGATGTTACAGGAAGCCAAAAAGATCATCAAGGACAACAACACCCGAGCCACTGCCTGTTCACCCGCTATCATCCAGAAGTCGAGGTTTAGTACAGGTGCATCAAAGCTGGGACTGAGAGACTGAAAAACAGCTTCTATCTCAAGGCCATCAGACTGTTAAATAGTCATCACTAGCTATTAGAGGCCTATATACATAGACTTGAAATCATTGGCCACTTTAATAAGTGGAACCACTAGTCACTTTAATAATGTTTACATATTTTGCATTACTCATCTCATATGTACACTATCGTTCAAAAGTTTGCCTCTCTTAGAAATGTAGATATTCCATAAAAAAATCTGCTGTTTCCAGCTACAATAGTTATTTACAAATTAAAATGTCTACACTGTATTTCTGATCAATTTGATGTTATTTTACTGGACAAATTGTGCTTTTCTTTCAAAAACAAGGACATTTCTAAGTGACCCAAACCTTTGAACGGTACTTTATTATACTGTATCTCTACTATATTCTACTGTATCTTAGTCTATGCCGCTCTGACATTGCGCATCCATATGTTTATATATTCTTAATTCCATTCCTTAACTTAGATTTGTGTGTATTGGGTATATGTTGTGAAATTGTTAGATATTACTTGTTAGATATTACTGCACGGTCGGATCCAGAAACACAAGCATTTCGCTACACCTGCAGTAACATCTGCTAAACACGTGCATGTGACCAATAAAATGTGATTTGATTTGATTCTTTAACAGTCTATTTTTAAACAGGAATCAATTTCTGTGTAAACTTTAAAGCATAGAAACTTGTCCTGAGAG
>NW_019947990.1:9210-18472 GCF_002910315.2 Salvelinus sp. IW2-2015
GTCACGATCGTGTGGAGAGATTCGGACCAAAACGCAGCATGAGGAAATAAGCCATCTTTCTTTAATTAATGAACGAAGATGAACATGAAACGAAAACACTATACAAACAAACAAAACAACAAACTGATCGTGAAGCTAAAAAGCAAGTGCACAGACAAGCAACAAACGTTAAACAAGACAACTACCCACAAAAGCCTACTGCCTATGGCTACCTTAAATATGGCTCCCAATCAGAGACAAATGAATGACAGCTGTCTCTGATTGAGACCCAATCTAGGCAGCCATAGACATAACTAGACAACCTCACAAATTATTATCCATACACAATACAACACCCATAGACTAAACCAAAACACACACAACATACAATGCCCACCCCAACTCACGCCCTGTACCAACTAAACATAATCAAGAATCAATAAAAATAGTCAGGAACCGTGACATAACCCCCCCTCAAGGTGCGTATCGAACGCACCACCAAAAGTCTAGGGAGGGTCTGGGTGGCATTGTTCCACGGTGGTGGCTCGGCTGAGGGCGAGATCCACGCCACATAATGCAATCCCGCTTCTTTATCCCCTCAAATGCCCACCTCAAATAACCCCACACTAAATTAAGGGAAATTCATCAGGATAGGAGGCAGCACCACCGGAATGCAGGGCAACACGGATGAGGGGCAACACAGAATGAGGGGCAACACCGAGAATGACTGGCGGAATCCTGGCTGGCTTGGCTCTGGACAGGCTCTTCTTGGCTGGTTGACAACGCGTGCAGGCTTCTTGGAGGTCATCGTGGCTGGCTGACGGCTCTCTGGACGGTCAATCTGGCTTCGCTGAGGCTCTTGGACGGTCATGGCTCGCTGACGGCTCTGGACCGGTCATGGGCTTCGACCGCTGACGGCTCTGGAGGTCATTTGGTCGCTGATACGGCTCTGGACGGTCAATGGCTCGCTGACGGCTCTGGGAGGGTCATGCTCGCTGACGGCTCTGGACGGTCATGGTCGCTGACGTGGCTACTGGACGGTCATGGTCTGGCTGAAGGTCTGGCTTGATCCCGCCGGTCCCTGGCGGGATAGGCTCTGGCCTGATCCGGTCTGGCGGAAGGCTCTGGCTGATCGTCTGGGGTGGGGGTCTGGGGGGGGAAGGCTCTGGCTGATGTGTTCCGGTTGGCGGAAGGCTCCGTCTGGGCTGATGGCCGGTCTGCTGTGGCGGAAGGCCCCTAGCGGTCCTGTTCTGGCGGACGGCTCTACGGCTCCTGTCTGGCCGAAGGCTTGTAGGATCATGGCAGACGGGCGGCTTTTGGCAGGCTCATGGCAGACCGGCCGGGCTACTTTGGCAGGGCCAGGCCATGGGCCAGGGCAGAGATACAGTTCAGACGGCGTATGGGCAGACGGGCAGTTCAGGCGCGCTGGGCGAACGGGCAGTTCAGGCGCCTGTGGGCAAGACGGGCAGTTCAGGCCATCTGGCATGACGGCAGAACTCTGGGCGGCTGAGACGCATTAGGCCCTGGTGCGGGTTCTCGAACTGGAGGTACCAGGGCTAAAGGCACGCACTTCAGGGCGTGCGGGGGACAACAACAGGCAACACTGGCTCTGTCGGCGCACTCTAGGCCTGGTGCGTTGGTACCGGACGGAGGTACACGGGCTGAGGGCAGCACCTCAGGGCGATGTGCAGGGGAAGGATACAAGTGCGTACAGGGCTCTGGGAGACCCGCAAACAGGCTGGCGGAGGGCGTTGGTGCGTGGTGCTGTTAGGAAACTGGAGGCGACTGATACATATACCACATTCTCTCGGTTTTCTTTTAACCTTTCCTTTGAAGATGTAACCAGTGCGATTTCTTGATAAATCGTTTTTCTTGTCTGACGATGGTAATTAATTATAGATTCTGACGATAGCGATTTCTGAAAGAACCAATTCCCCTGCTAGCTTCATTAGCCTAATTATTTAATATGAGAAGAAGCTCACTTATTCACTGAGTCTACATGCAAATGGATTTGCTGCGCCACTCCTACAGTAGAGACCATATGGTAGTCGTATGTCTATTAGATGAGATTCTGARATTCCCTCTTACTCCTTCCTCTGTTCTTCTCTCTACTCCCACAGGTTTCACTCCTCATGGTCACAGTAGAAGAACTTTGGAAGTGGTTGTGAACATTAATCACCAGTAAGAAAAAGGATGTTGAAAAGACATCTAAAYTACATATTTTCCAGATGTTCACGTTGGGTTCATTTTCAGTTCTGAATGAAAGTTAAAAATGTGTAGTTTAAAATACATGTTTGTGGGTCATTGATTCTATGGACAAGTTTCAACTGCACATACAGTGAGGGAAAAAAGTATTTGATCCCTTGCTGATTTTGTACGTTTGCCCACTGACAAAGAAATGATCAGTCTATAATTTTAATGGTAGGTTTATTTGAACAGTGAGAGACAGAATAAGAACAAAAAAATCCAGATAAACGCATGTAAAAAAAAATATTAAATGATTTGCATTTTAATGAGGGAAATAAGTATTTGACCCCCTCTCAATCAGAAAGATTTCTGGCTCCCAGGTGTCTTTTATACAGGTAACGAGCTGAGATTAGGAGCACACACTTAAATGGAGTGCTCCTAATCTCAGTTTTTTCACCTGTATAAAAGACACCTGTTCACAGAAGCAATCAATCAATCAGATTCCAAACTCTCCACCATGGCCAAGACCAAAGAGCTCTCCAAGGATGTCAGGGACAAGATTGTAGACCTACACAAGGCTGGAATGGGCTACAAGACCATCGCCAAGCAGCTTGGTGAGAAGGTGACAACAGTTGGTGCGATTATTCGCAAATGGAAGAAACACAAAAGAACTGTCAATCTCCCTCGGCCTGGGGCTCCATGCAACATCTCACCTCGTGGAGTTGCAATGATCATGAGAACGGTGAGGAATCAGCCCAGAACTACACGGGAGGATCTTGTCAATGATCTCAAGGCAGCTGGGACCATAGTCACCAAGAAAACAATTGGTAACACACTACGCCGTGAAGGACTGAAATCCTGCAGCGCCCGCAAGGTCCCCCCTGCTCAAGAAAGCACATATACATGCCCGTCTGAAGTTTGCCAATGAACATCTGAATGATTCAGAGGACAACTGTGTGAAAGTGTTGTGGTCAGATGAGACCAAAATGGAGCTCTTTGGCATSAACTCAACTCGCCGTGTTTGGAGGAGGAGGAATGCTGCCTATGACCCCAAGAACACCATCCCCACCGTCAAATATGGAGGTGGAAACATTATGCTTTGGGGGTGTTTTTCTGCTAAGGGGACAGGACAACTTCACRGCATCAAAGGGACGATGGACGGGGCCATGTACCGTCAAATCTTGGGTGAGAACCTACTTCCCTCATCCAGGGCATTGAAAATGGGTCGTGGATGGGTATTCCAGCATGACAATGACCCAAAACACACGGCCAAGGCAACAAAGGAGTGGCTCAAGAAGAAGCACATTAAGGTCCTGGAGTGGCCTAGCCAGTCTCCAGTCACACTACACACACCAGCACACAGCACACAAGCACACACAACACAGCTACACACACACACACACCACAACACACACACACACACAACACACACCACACACACACACACACCACCACACACACCACACAGCACACACACACACACACACTTTCACACTCTGTCACATTCATGCTACTGCTACTCTGTTTATTGATATATCCTGATTGCCTAGTCACTAGTCACTTTTGACCCCGTACCTTACATGTACATACTGTCATTTACCATCAAACTACCCTAACTTATCTTATGCGCCTGGGGACAGTATGAGTAGGCTTTGAATGAATAATGGCCAGAGTAAACATTGCCTGTAGTCTCAGTCCCAAGAAGCTAAGATATGCATAGACAGTCGATTAGTAGATTTGGGATAGAAACACTCTAAGTTTTCTAAAACTGATTGGATTGATGGTCTGTGAGTATAACAAGAACTCAATGCAGGGCCAAAAACCTGAGAAAAAATCCAGACAGAAGTGGGAAATCTGAGGTTTTGTAGGTTTTTGCCTATCCAATATACCAGTGTCTTTGGGGGTCATATTGCACTTCTGAAGGCTTCCACTAGATGTCAACCAAGTCTTTTAAAACCTATGTTTTGGATGCTTTCTACTGTGAAGAATAGGGAAGGAAGCTCTTTGAGGACAGGTGTCTGGCATGAAGCTGATCACGCGTTGCTCCCGTGAGAGTCGACGCTGCGTTCCATCGCATTTCTGAAGGACAAAGGAATTCTCCGCGGTGTGAAAACATTATTGAAGGATCTATTGTTAAAAATCATTCCTAAAGATTGATTCTATTACATCAGTTTGACATGTTTCTACAAACTGTAATGGAATTTTTGACTTTTCGTCTGACCTGCGCGGTCATCAATGGCATTTGGAAACTAAACGCGCGAACAAAAAGGAGTTATTTGACATTAATTATGGACGTTACCTCCGAACAAAACAAACATTATTGTGGAAACTGGGATTCCTGGAGTGCATTCTGAAAAGATCATCAAGGTAAGTTGAATATTCATAATACTATTTTCTGACTTCTGTTGACTCCACAATCCCATGGCGGATATTGTTTTTGGCTTTGTCCTTAGGCTCTGACGCTGTACTCAGATTATAGCATGGCTGTGCTTTATTTTCCGTAACGTTTTTGGACATCTAGACCCACAGCGGTTGGCAATTAAGGAGACAGTTTATCCTAAATGTCCATTGTTAATACCTTGATCTTCTATCAATGTTTATTATGAGTATTTTGTAAATTGATGTGGCCTCTTCTCAAAATCACCTGATGTTCTTTTGAGCAAATACCATTACTAACATAACGCCGATTTTTGGATATAAATATAACTTTAATCGAACAAACATTTACATGTATTGTGTAACATGAAGTTCCTATAGTGTCATCTTGATAAGATCATCAAGTTAGTGGATTTAATTTTACTCTATTTCTGCTTTTTAGTTGACTCTCTTCTTTGGCTGGAAAATGGCTGATGTTTTCTGTGACTAGGTACTGACCTAAATATAATCGTTTGCGTTGTGCTTTCGTCGTCAAAGCCTTTTGAAAAGGACACTGTGGGCGGATTTTACAACAATTAATCTTTAAAATGGGTGTAAAATACTGTAATGTTTAGGAATTTAATTATGAGATTTCTGTTGTTTGAATTTGGCGCCCTGCACTTTCACTGGCCTGTTGTCACAGTCAATCCCGTTAACGGATCTCAGCCATAACTCGTACCCGTGCCACATTGACTCTGATCCATAATCGGTTCTCTTTGTATTATAGCCTCACTTATTGTTTTCTTTCTCAGTTCCGCTTCTTACCGCCACCAACTCCACTACTTCGCGCACCCGCCAAGGCGGAGCTGCGGCAGACCAGGGGCTACTATTTCCTTTTTATTTAGAAAACTTTTTAAAAACTCCTGTATTGTGGAATGGGATCGTAAGTAAGCATTTCACTGTAATTAGTTTATTAGACTGTTGTATTCGGCTTCCATTGTGACCAAAAGACATTCGATTTTATTTGATTATTTGGGTTAGGTTACCAGGTTAGGGTTTTTATTAGAATTAGGGTTATAGTTAGGGCTGATGGGAATCAGTTGTTTGGTCCCCAACATGGATAGTTAAAAATAAACTTGTGTGTGTGTCTCTGCGTGCATTAGGTGTGTGTGTTTGTGTGTGTGTGATGGCCAAGTGTGTGTACAGGATGAAATTCAGGAACTTGTTAGAGTACTCTGGGTTTTATATAAGTGTCTTGAAGATTTGTAATTTCCTGACTTGATTTCCCTTAAAAGAAAATGTCATTAATTTATAATCCATAATTCAAATTTCCTGTTGCTTGCAGATTTTCTGCTGTAGCAAACTGGCTCAAATTTTAAGATCCTACATCGTATATGTTCCTTCATATGTCGTGTGCTATCTTCTGATGCTTGCTTGAACTTCAAGCACCATACTTGAAAACACACATACAGAGTTACATTGGACTACTGGTCGCTCTGAGCAGAGAGAAGAGGCTGGCTAGATCAGTATTGTGAGAAAACAGGGGAGGAGCAGGGTGGAGTGATAGGAGAGGTGAATGTGGGGAAATTAAGTTAAATTGGTGTAAACAGGCGTCTAGGAAAACAGATGAGCAGGCCCATGGTGATAGAGGTTCTGCTCATTTTTCACTAATCTCTGTGGTGAAAGAACCATATTGGCTGGCGAACATCTGTCATGCTTTGTGTATTTAACAATAGACATGGCATGATAAGTCTGTATAACGGCTACTCTACGATCTATGAGGGGACACTTCCGTACAACCTGACGAATGATCTCATAATTATAAGTTTACTTGTACTGTACATACATTAAGTGTTTAGTGTGAGTGCTGTTGCGAGATCTTGTGCTGGTGTGTGTGGTGTGTGTGTGTGTGTGTGGTGATTGTGTGTGTGTGTGTGTCTGTGTGTGGTGTGTGTGGTGTGTGTTGGTGTGTGTGTGTGTGTGTGTGTGTGTGATGTCATGTGTGTGTGTGTTCGTGTCGTGTGGTGTGTGTTGTGTTTTGTTGGGAGCGGATAAAGCAGTATTAACAAGCTGATCAGCAGCCTCAGGTGTCTGAATCCGTTGCATTTAACACTAACCCTGACACGAGGAAAGAGGGGTATGGAGGAAACTCCTCATCCCTCTTCATGGACTGTACACAGCACTATTTACATACTTAACTCATTGTGCCAACTAATAAGCTTTGCACAATCCTCATCACACACACAACACACACACACTCACACACTTTTCACAATATTGTTCACTTACAACAACAAAAAAGCCTCCCATGAAAAATAGACGGTATGACAAAGCCTGCAGATGTAACCATTAGTGCACTACACATTATGAGTTTCAGGAATTATTACGGTCTTTTCAAAGTCTTCAAAATGTACTATAACCTAAAGTAGCATTCACTGACCTTTTCTCCCACTGCCAAAACTTTTGAGAAAATACATTGCCAATACAATGTCTGATCAGGTTCTCATATCGTCCATGAACTATAAACTGAGAGTACAGATAATAGAGTCACATGCCACTAGCATGAACTGCAGTCCTACAATCTTTTTACAGGGTACAGTGGTAGACCAGAGCTGAGGCTGTTCATCAGTCCCGCCACAAAGATGGCCTTTAGTAGTGTAAAATGCATTGGTGTTACTGGTGATGTGAAGAGAGATTTTCTCGACTGTGGAGACTCTCCTGATTGGGAGGAAAGTTTCCTTTAAATTATTCATCAGATTAATTGATTGAATTGGACAATAAGGTCATTCCAATTACACAGACCAATATGATATGGTTCTAACATTGAATAATCAATATGATAAGACTATTTTACTAATCGTTGCCTAAGCGCCAATGGACCTGGTTCTTGCACTAGGGAATAGGAGGTCCTTTTATTGTCCATCAAAGTGTTGATCTTATCACACATGTCAAACTCATTCCACCGAGATCGTGATTGATGAATTAAGGTCACTGATTTAGCAAGGAACTCCCTCACCTGTGTCTAGATTCTTAATGAAAGGCAAAACCAAAAACCCAGCAGACACTAATATCATGGCATGAGTTGACACCCCTGATATAAACATGACAACACTTTCAGACATACACAGCACAGCCAGGGACAACATGAAAGAGCGTACTGCAGACCCACTAAGCACGTACCAATGCAGGCGCTTTTGGACGTCTTTTTTGGTCCTGTCCGAACCGGTTGTACTTGGGGTATTTTTTTTTGTGGTCTGAACCCGGCCTTGATTCAACATACACGGACATGTAATTTTTAACAATCATTGGCATCTATGTCTGCGCTTCAGATTTGGTCTGGCTCGGAATGGAGACTATGTTTCACAAGTTTCGGGACAGCACTTAGCAGCACAATACAGTACTGTAGAGCCACAGCAGCATACAGTAACCAGTTACAGAACGTTACAGTCAGAAAAGTTACAGTATAGTACAGTAGAGTAGAGTACAATTACAGTACCCAATACAGTAGAGAACAGTTAGAGTGACAGGGTAAGTATAGTTCAGTACAGTAGAGTACAGAAACAGATTGGAGTTATCGTACCGTATAATGGGTGTAGGTATGATTATACCCTACTTTTTACTCTAATGCACTCGATCTACGTGAACTAAACTGCTACTGCACGCAACTGAATTACACTTTTTTTTTTATACTGTTACTATACTGAATTAAACTTCTACTGTACTGTACCGTACTGATAGATATTGTACTACTGGAAATTAACCACATTATACGGGTGTACATGTAATACTAAATTTGAATTAAAACGTCTACTGCTCTGTTCCATAACCGTATCATACCATACTCTACTGATCCTCACTGTACTGACTGTACCATACTGTACTGTGTTGTTAATGTCTATGATTTTTGTTCCAGGATTCTTAGTAGAATAATACCAGCATGCTTTGTAAGTGTTTGTTTGAACATTTACATTTTTGTCATTCAGCAGACGCTCTTATCTTGGAGCAATTTACAGTCATGCATTCAACTAAGGTAGATAAACAACAACAATATCCAGTCATAGCAAGAAAATATATATTTATCTAAGCTTTAATGAAAATGTTGTTGTATAGTTGAAGTGGTGTTTGCGTTTATTCTGTGGTTCGGCACTACTTTGAGCATCCTCAGTTAACCAGTTTTTAAAGCTTTTACGAAAGTTAGACAGATGCCAATAATAAACATTTTGCAATCTTCAGTTCGCTCCTCTTGCAATATCAAATGGATCAAGAGTTATTATCTGTGATATAATGTTTACTTCATTGAGAATGCACAGTGAGAGAAAAGTATTGATCCCCTGCCTTATTGTACATTTGCCCACTGACAAAGAAATGAATCAGTCTATAATTTTAATGGTTGGTTATTTGAACAGTGAGAGACAGAATAACAAACAAAGAAATCCAGAAAACGCATGTCAAAAAATGTTATAAATTGGATTTGCATTTTAATGGAGGAATAGAATTTGACCCTCTGCAAAACATGACTTATAACTTTGGTGACAAAACTGTTGTTGGCAATCCACAGAGGTCAAGACGTGTTTGCTTGTAGTTGGCACCAGGTTTGCACACATCTCAGGGAGGGATTTTGTCCCACCCCTCTTTGCCAGATCTCTTCTCCAAGTCGATTAAGGTTTCGGGCTGCACGTTTTGGCCAACTCTTAACCTTTCAGCTCCTCCACAAGATTTTCTATGGCGTTAAGGACTGGAG
>NW_019947991.1:0-18461 GCF_002910315.2 Salvelinus sp. IW2-2015
CTCATTTCCCCCTCTCTTTCTTCCCTCTTCTTTTCCCCTCTCTTCCCTCTCTTCTTCCCCTCTCTTTTTTTTTTTCTTTTACCCTCTCTCTTTCCCCTCTTCTTTCCCCCTCTCCCAACTTCTCTCTCTCCTCTCTCTTTTCCCCTCTCTTTCCCCTCTCTCTTTCCCCCCTCTCTCCTCATTCCCCCTCTCTCTTTTCCCCTCTCTCTTCCCCCTCTCTTTCCCTCTCTCTCTTCCCCTCTCTCCTTTTTCCACTCCTCTTTTCCCTCTCTCTTTCCCCCCACCCTCTCTCCTCTCTCTCTCTCTCTCTCTCTCCTCTCTCTCTCTCTCTCTCTCTCTCTCTCTCTCTCTCTCTCTCTCTCTCTCTCTCCTCTCTCTCTCTCTCTCTTCTCTTTCCCCTCCTCTTTCCCCTCTCTCTTCCTCTCTCTCTCTCTTTCACCCTCTCTCTTTCCCCCTCTCTCTTTCCTCTCTCTCTTCCCTCTCACAGCATCATTTCATTGCCACAGTTCTAATGCCCAGAATGGGAAACTTCCCAGAGAAGTACGGTACACCCCAATCCCCATAAAAAGCAAGAACCTCAGGGTGGCAACGCACGGAAACAGAAAGCTGTTGCCCGCCAATTATAATTATAAACACAATGTGTCTAATATTTCAGAAATAAAAACAACCACAAACTACTCCAAATCAATGACTCAGCGAATATCTCAGATCGTTGTCACCAGTTGCCCAGGTTTTGCACCAAACTGGATGGCATAGAACAGTGCTTCTTGACCAGAGCTGGTACACGCTGTAGGAATAAGGGACCAGTTGGTGTGTTTCCCTTGTGACAGAACCATCTGGTTAGTTAAGTATGTAGAAGCAAGAAGAGAAACGTTCATTTCCTGGTAAGCAACGAAGAAACAGAAAAATGGATAAATGACATTTGCTCGAGCCTTGCATTCACAATGATCGTATACCATCCCTGCTACCGTAGGTCTATAATTACATCCTTCACGATAACAACTCCCCCCGTTCACCAATTGATCTATTACATCCCTTGACTACCGTAGTGTCTATAATACATCCTCACGATTAAAAACCTCCCCCGTTCCACAATGATTCTATACCATTCCCTGACTACCGTATGTCTATAATACAAATCCCTCACGATAACAACTCCCCCGTTTCACAAATGATCTATACATCCCTGGACTACCGTACGTGTCTTATAATACATCGCTGCACGATAACAACTCCGCCCTTTCACAATGATCTATACATCCCTGACTACCGTTAGTGTCTATAATACATTCCTCACACGGGGAGATAACAACTCCCCCGTTCAAATGATCTATACATCCCTGACTACCGTAGGTGGTCATAATAAGCCGCACGATAACAAACTCCCCCTTTCCACAATGATCTATACATCCTGACTACCGGTAGTGTCTGTAAGACATCTCACAATAACAACTCCCCCTTTTCACATATGATCTATACATCCCTGACTACCGTAGTGTCTATAATACATCCTCACGATAAAACAACTCCCCCTTTCCACAATGATCTATACATCCCTGACTACCGTAGTGTCTGTAATACATCTTCACCAATAACAACCTCCCCTGCCTTCAACAATGATCCTATAACATCCCTGACTACCGTAGTTCTGTAATACATCTCCACAATAACAACTCCCCTTCACATTGATCTATACATCCCTTGACTACCGTAGTGTCTGTAACTACATCCTCACAATAACAACTCCCCCATTCACAATGATCTATACACCCGCACTTACCGTAGTGGCTGTAATACAAATCCTCACAATAACAACTCCCCATTCACAATTGATCTATCACATCCCTGGACTACCGTAGTGTCTGTAATACATCACACAATAACAACTCCCCTTTTCACAATGATTCTATACATCCCTGACTACCGTAGGCTGTAATACATCCTCACGATAACAAACTTCCCCCGTTCACAATGATCTTATACATCCCTGACTACCGTAGTGTCTATAATACATCCTCACGAATAACAACTCCCCCGTTCACAATGATCTATACATCCCTGACTACCGTAGTGTCTATTAATACATCCTCACGATAACAACTCCCCCGTTCACCAATGAATCTATACATCCCTGACTACCGTAGTGTCTATAATACATCTTCCACCGATAAACAAACTTCCCCCTTTCACAATGATCTATACATCCCGACTTACCGTAGTGTCTGTAATACATCTTCACAATAAACAACTCCCCTGTTCCCAATGATCTATACATCCCTGGACTACCGTTGTGTCTGTAATACATCCTCACAATAACAAACTTCCCCCATTCACAGATCTATACATCCCCTTGACTACCGTAGTGTCTGTTTAATACATCCTCACAATAAAACAACTCCCCCATTCACAATGATCTATACATCCCTGACTACCCGTAGTGTCTGTAATTACATCCTCACAATAACAAACTCCCCCTTTCACAATGATCTATACATCCCTGACTACCGTAGTGTCGGTAATACATCCTCACAATAACACTCCCCTGTTCAACAATGATCTATACATCCCTCGACGACCGTAGTCGGTCTGTAATACATCCACCACAATAACAACTCCCCGTTTCACAATGATCGTATAACATCCCTGACTACCGTAGTGTCTGTAATACATCCTCACGATAACAACTCCCACATTCACAATGATCTATACATCCTCTGACTACCGTAGTGTCTATAATACCTCCTCACAATAACAACTCCCCCTTCACAATGATCTATAACATCCATGACTACCGTAGGTCTATAATACATCCTCACAATAACCAAACTCCCCCTTTTCACAATGATCTATACAGCCCTGACTACCGTAGTGTTCTTATAATACATCTCACATGAACAACTCCCCCTTGCACAATGATCTAACATCCCTGACTACCTATAATACATCCTCACAATAACAACTCCCCCTTTCACAATGATCTATACATCCCTACTTACCGTAGTGTCTATAATACATCCTTCACAATAAAACTCCCAACATTCACAAAATGATTTATACATCCCTGACATACCGTTAAGTGTCTGTTAATTACATTCCTCACGATAACAAACTCCCCACATTTCACAATGATCTATACATCCGCTGACTACCGTAGTGTCTATAATAAATCCTTCACAATAACAACTCCCCCTTTCACAATGATCTATACATCCCTGACTACCGTAGTGTCTATAATACATCCCACATGAACAACTCCCCCTTTCACAATGATCTATACATCCCTGACTACCTATAATACATCCTCACAATAACAAAACTCCCCCTTTCACAATGATTCTTATACATCCCTGACTACCGTAGTGTCTTGTTATTAAAATCCTCACAAAAAAACTACCCATTCACAATGATCTATCCATCCCTGACTTACCGTAGTGTCATGTATTACATGCCTCACAATAAAAAACTCCCCCATTTTCATCAATGATCTATACATCCCTGACTACCGTAGTGTCTATAATACATCCTCACAATAACAACTCCCCCATCACAAATGATCTATACATCCTGACTACCCAGTACAGTGTCTGTAGATCAGTAAGTCCAACTAAATCCCCCAATTACCCCTCCCAACAAATTGAATTTCTATACATTCCTTCTGAACTGACCGTAGTGTCTGTACATACATCCTCACAATAACAACTCCCCCATTCACAATGATCTATAATCCACTGACTACCGTAGGCTCGTGTATATCCTCACCAATAACAACTCCCCCATTCACAATGCTCTAATACATCCACGATACACCGTAGTGTCTGTAATACATTCCACATCACAAACATCCCCCTGTTCACAATGAACGTATTACATCCCTGACTACCGGTGTGTGTCTGTAATACATCCTTTCACCAATAATCAACACCACGCCATTCACAATGATCTATAACCCATCCCTGAACTACCGGTATGTCCTTAATACATCCTCACAATAACAACCTTCCACTCACATAGAAGCATGAGCCTATATAGGACTCCACTTCGGTGGTCACCTGACACCTGCTATATTTATAGACAGACTCACCGTGGACACACACTGCTATATAGGACAGACTCACCGTGAGCACACAATGGTATATTAAGGACAGACTCACCGTGGTCACACACTGCTATATAGACATACTACCGTGTCACACATGGTAATAGGGACAGACTCACCGTGGACACACACTGCTATATAGGACAGACTCACCGTGGTCACACACTGCTATATAGGACAACTCCACGTGTCACACACTGCTATATAGGACAGACTCACCGTGGTCACACACCTGGTATATAGGACAGACTCACCGTGGTCACACACTGCTATATAGGACGACTCACCGTGGCAACACAGCTGCGTATATAGGACAGACTCACCGTGGTCACACACTGGTATATAGGACAGACTCACCGTGGTCACACACTGGTATATAGGACAGACTCACCGATGGTCACACACTGCCTATATAGGACAGACCTCACCGTGGTCACACACTGTATAAATTAGGACAGACTCACCTTGGACACACACTGCGTATATAGGACAGACTCACCGTGGGTCACACACTGGTATATAGGACAGACTCGACTCGGCGTCACACACTGCTATATGACAGACTCACCGTGGACACACACTGGTATATAGGACAGGACTCACCGTGCGTCACTACACGTAGGTAATCATAGGGCAACTAAGGGACTCACCGTGGGCACACACTGCGTATATTAGAGACAGACTCACCGTGGCCACACACACTGGTATATAGGACAGACTCACCGTGGTCACACACTGCGTATATAGGACAGACTCACCGTGGATCACACACTGGTATATAGGACAGACTCACGTGGCACACACTGGTATATGGACAACTCACCGTGGTCACACACTGTATATAGGACAGACTCACCGTGGTCACACACTGGTATATAGGACAGACTCACCGTGGGCACACACTGCTATATTAGGAAGACTCACCGTGGTCCCACACTGCTATATAGGACAGACTCACCGTGGACAACACTGTATATGGACAGACTCACAGTGGTCACACACTGGTATATAGGACAGACTCACCGTGGTCACACACTGGTATATAGGACAGACTCACCGTGGTCACACACTGCGTATATAGGACAGACTCACCGTGGTCACCACTGTATATAGGACAGACTCACCGTGGTCACAACACTGGTATATAGGACAGACTCACCGTGGTCACACACTGCTATATAGGACAGACTCACCGTGGTCACACACTGCTATATAGGACAGACTCACCGTGGTCACACACTGGTTATATAGGACAGACTCACCGTGGTCACACACTGCTATATAGGACAGACTCACCGTGGCCACACACTGCTATATAGGACAGACTCACCGTGGTCACACGCTGGTATATAGGACAGACTCACCGTGGTCACACACTGGTATATAGGACAGACTCACCGTGCGTCACACACTGCTATATAGGACAGACTCACCGTGGTCACACACGGTATATAGGACAGACTCACCGTGGTCACACACCTGGTATATAGGACAGACTCACCGTGGTCACACACTGGTATATAGGACAGACTCACGTGTCACACACTGCTATATAGGACAGACTCACCGTGGTCACCACACTGGTATATAGGACAGACTACCGTGGCACACACTGCTATATAGGACAGACTCACCGTGGCACAACACTGGTATATAGGACAGACTCACGCGTGGTCACACACTGCTATATAGGACAGACTCACCGTGGCACACACTGGTATATACGGACAGACTCACCGTGGTCCACACACTGGTATATAGGACAGACACGTGCACACACTGTATATAGGAAGACTCACCGTGGCACACCACTGGTATATAGGACAGACTCACCGTGGTCACACACTGCTATATAGGACAGACTCACGCGTGGTCACACACTGGTATATAGGACAGACTCACCGTGGTCACACACTGGTATACTAGGACAGACTCACCCGTGGTCAACACACTGGTATATAGGACAGACTCCACCGTGTCATCACCACTTGTGGTTATATAGGACAGTACTCACCCGTGGTCACACACTGCGTTATATAGGAACAGACCTCACGTGGTCACACACTGGTATATAGGACATGTCTATCTCACAACAGTCACTGGTCACACACTGCGTATATAGGACAGACTCAGCCGTGGACACACACTTGCTATATAGGACAGACTCACGTGGTCCCCACACTGGTATATAGAGGACAGACTCCACCGTGGTCACACACTGCGTATATAGGACAGACTCACCGGACAAACACTGTATATAGGAAGGACTCTATCTCGGGTCACACACTGGTTATATAGGACAGACTCACCGTGGCACACACTGCTAATATAGGACAGACCTTCACCGTGGCACACCACTGGTATATAGGACAGACCACCGTGGTCACACACTGGTTATATAGGACAGACTCACGCGTGGCACCACCACTGCGTTATAGGACAGACTCACCGCTGGCCGACACCACTGGTATATTAGGACAGACTCCACAGTGTCAACACACTGTATTAGGCAGACTCAACCGTGACACCACTGGTATATAGGACCAGACTCACCGTGGCACACACTGCTATATATTGGACAGACTCACCGTGGCTCACACATGCGTATATAGAAGACACGGGTCACACGGGTTGGAACAGCTCACCGTGTCCCTGCTATTACGACTCACTGCACACGTATATAGGACAGACTCACCGTGGCACAACACTGCCTATATAGACAGACCACCGTGGACACACACTGTATATAGAAGACTCACCGGCAACGTATGACAGACTCACAGTGGACAACACACTGGTATATAGGACAGACTCACCGTGGGTGTCACACACTGGTATATAGGACAGACTCACAGTGGACACACACTGGTGTAATTTTTTATGGACACGATCACCGTGGTCACACACTGGTATATAGTGACAGAACTCACCGTGCGTCACACACTGGTATATAGGACAGACTTCACAGTGGTCACACACTGGTATATTAGGACAGACTCACCGTGGTCACACACTGGTATATAGGAACAGACTCACCGTGGTCACATACTGCTATATAGGACAGACTCACGTGGTCACCACACTGGTATATAGGACAGGACTCACCGTGGTCACAACCACTGCTATATAGGACAGACTCACCGTGGTCACACACTGCTATATAGCGACAGAACTCACCGTGGTCACACACTTGTATATGGACAGACTCACCGTGGTTCACACACTGGATATAGGACAGACTCACCGTGGTCCACACTGCTATATTAGGTACCCAGACCTCACCGTGGTCACACACTGCTAGTAGTAGGACAGACCCACCCGTGGTCACCACACTGGTATATAGGACAGACTCACCGTGGTTCACACACTGCTATATAGGACAGACTCACCGTGGCCAACACACTTGCTATATAGACAGACTTCACCGTGGTCACACGCTTGGTATTATAGGACAGACTCACCGTGGTCACACGCTGGTAATATAGGACAGACTCACCGTGGCCACACACTGCTATATAGGACAGCCTCACCGTGGTCACACGGCTGTTTATATAGTGACAGACTCACCGTTGGTCACACACTGGTAATAGGACAGACTCACCGTGTCACACACTGCTATATAGGACAGACTCACCGTGGCCACACACTGCTATATAGGACAGACTCACCGTGGCCACACACTGCTATATAGGACAGCTCACGCGTAGGCCACACACTGGTATATAGGACAGACTCACCGTGGCCAACCACACTGCTATACTAGGACAGACTCACCGCTGGTCCACACCACTGGTAATATAGGACAGACTCACCGTGGTCACACACTGGGTATAATAAGGACAGAGCCTCACCGTGGTCACACCGTTAGCACACTTCCACTGGTATATAGGACAACTCACCGTTGGTCACACAACTGCTATATAGGACAGACTCACCGTGGTCACACACTGCTATATAGGACAGACTCACCGTGGTCACACACTGACATGTATAGGATTGAATTGTCAACATGCAGTGCATTCAGAAACTATTCAGACCCCTTGATGTTTTCCACATTTTGTTACGTTACAGCCTTATTCTGAAATTGATTGATGAGGGAAAAAATGAATTCAATCTACACACAATACCCCATAATGACAAAGCGAAAAAAATTTTTTTAAATAAAACACTGAAATATCATCCTGTTTCCATGAATCATCCTTGATGTTTCTACAACTTGATTGGAGTCCACCTGTGATAAATTCAATTGATTGGACATGATTTGGAAAGGCACACACCTGTCTATATAAGGCCCCACAGTTGACAGTGCATGTCAGAGCAAAACCAAGCCATGAGGTTGAAGGAATTGTCCGTAGAGCTGCGAGACAGGATTGTGTCGAGGCACAGATCTGGGGAAGGGTACCAAAACATTTCTGCAGCATTGAAGGTCCCCAAGAACACAGTGGCCTCCATCATTCTTAAGTGGAAAAGGTTTGGAACCACCAAGACTCTTCCTAGAGCTGGTCGCCCGGCCAAACTGAGCAATCAGGGGAGAAGGTCCTTGGTCAGGGAGGTGACCAAAAACCGACAGTCACTCTGACAGAGATCCGGAGTTCCTCTGTGGAGATGTGAGAACCTTCCATAAGGACAACCATCTCTGCAGCACTCCACCAATCAGGCCTTCATGGTAGAGTGGCCAGACGGAAGCCACTCCTCAGTAAAAGACACATGACAGCCCGCTTGGAGTTTGCCAAAAGGCCCCTAAAGACTCTCAGACCATGAGAAACAAGATTCTCTGGTCTGATGAAACCAATAGTGAACAATTTGGCCTGAATGCCAAGCGTCACGCCTGGAGGAAACCTGGCACCATCCCTACGGTGAAGCATGGTGGTGGCAGCATCATGCTGTGGGGATGTTTTTCAGCGGCAGGGACTGGGAGACTAGTTAGGATAGAGGCAAAAGATGAACGGAGCAAAGTACAGAGAGATCCTTGATGAAAACCTGCTCCAGAGGGCTCAGGACCTCAGACTGTGATGAAGGTTCACCTTCCAACAGGACAACCACCCACTCAGCCGAGACAATTCAGGAGTGGCTTCGGAGCCCGGACTTGAATCCGATCGAACATCTCTGGAGAGACCTGAAAATAGCTGTGCAGCAATGCTCCCCTTCCAACCTGACAGAGTTTGAGAGGATCTGCAGAGAAGAATGGGAGAAACTCCCCAAATACAGGTGTGCCAAGTTTTGTAGTGTCAATCCCAAGAAGATGTCGAGGATGTAATCACTGCCATAGGTGCTCCAACAAGGTACTGAGTAAATGGTCTGTAAATGTGATTTTCAGGTTGTTTCTTTTTTAGAATATGACATTTAAAACCTGTTTTTGCTTTGGGTTTGTGTTGAAGAGGGGAAATGTTTTATTCAATCCATTTTAGAATAAGGCTGTAACGTAACTAAATGTGGAAAAAGTAAAGCTGTCTGAATACTTTCCAAATTCACTGTACACAGAAACGCAGGCTTTGTTAAAGGCTAGTGGTAGGTCATTAGTCAAAAAAATAATAATAAAATGGGCAAAGACAGCTGACTTGCAGAATAACACACTCAACATGTTTAACGTTAGAGAGGCTCTAATTAAATAAACCCCTCTGTGTTCTATTAAATCAATATCAATGGATAAAAAGCCATAACACATATGTTTCCCACTAACAGATTCAATAATATCAAAGGCTCCACTGAAATCTAACAATACAGCTCCCACAATCTTCTTATTATCAATTTATTACAACCAATCATCAGTCATTTGTCAGTGCAGTACATGTTGACTGGCCTTCTCGATAGGTATGCTGAAAGGTCAAACACAATTATTTTCCCAAAAAGTTTGCTAAGAGCCGGCAGTAGACTGATTTGGTCAGCTGTTGGAACAAGTAAAGTAAAGGGCGCTTTACCATTCTTGGGTAATGACTTTCAGCTTCCTCCAGGTTCTGAGGGGGAGGGATCAGATTGCAGATATGAGAAACAGGAGCGGCAACATATTCTCCATCTACATTGTCAATACCAAGTCTCATTATTGATTTCCAGCAATAATCTCTTCCACGTTGCTTTTCTTTAATAATTATGTATTTTATGAATGAATATGATGACTCACAGTTTGTTGTTGACATTTCATTCCTGAGTTTGTCCACTCCCTGGAACCCCCCCCCCCCACAGCTTCATTGCAAAATGTGTGGAATTACAGGAAATTTGCTGTGAAAATGCATAATTCTCAAAGCCTCATTGCAAAATGTGTAGAATAGCAGACAATTAGCTTTTAAATTACAAAATTCTCTCAGCCTCATTGCAAAATGTGTAGAATAACAGACAATTAGCTTTAAAAATGTGTAGAATAACATGATATTAGCTATAAAACGGCACACTTTTCTCTCTGCCCCATGGAACTATATTTAGATTTGCAGGGAATTATCTTTTAAAAAAAACGCAAAATTCTCTCAGCTTCATGGCAAAATATGTAGAATAGCATGAGATTATCTCTAAAACTGTGATTTTTTTCTCTTTGCCCATTTTTCCACTAGTTCAGTCTTTCTTTTTCCTTCTTTCTGTCTTTCGCCTAAAATATCTCTCGTCACTGTTTAAAATGTTTTCGGTGTGACGTTGTAAATTGCAAAGTAACAATTAAGAAGTTTGCAAAGTTTGTCTGCAGAAATCATCAGGAGCGCTACCCCTTCTCTCGCTCCATTTGTTTTTGTTGAAATGGAATTGACATTTTAACTGTGTTGTGTGTGTGTGTGTGTGTGTGTGTGGTGTGTGTGTGTGTGTGTGTGTTGTGTGTGTGTGTGTGTGTGTGGTATAGATTCAGACAGACAGGGGGGGGAACGCTAGGAGAGTTGAACACAGAGGAAGTCTGCCAGTGGTTCAGCAGTATCGGCCTTCAGAAAAGCCTCCAGTTCATCAGAGGTAACATCCTTTCATCAGAGTAACATCCTTTCATCAGAGGTAACATCCTTTCATCAGAAGGTAACATCCTTTCATCAAAGGTAACATCCTTTCATCAGAGGTAACTCCAGTTCATCAGAGGTAACTCCAGTTCATCAGAGGTAACATCCTTTCATCAGAGGTAACATCCTTTCATCAGAGGTAACATCCTTTCATCAGAGGTAACATCCTTTCATCAGAGGTAACTCCAGTTCATCAGAGGTAACATCCTTTCATCAGAGGTAACTCCAGATCAGGTAACATTTTCAGAGGTAACATCCTTTCATCAGAGGTAACTCCAGTTCATCAGAGGAACATCCTTCATCAGAGGTAACATCCTTTCATCAGAGTAACTCTTCATCAGAGGTAACATCTTTCATCAGAGGTAACATCCTTTCTCAGAGTAACAATCCTTGCACAGAGGTAACATCCTTTCATCAGAGTAACATCCTTTCATCAGAGGTAACATCCTTTCATCAGAGGTAACATCCAGTTCATCAGAGGTAACTCCAGTTCATCAGAGGTAACATCCTTTCATCAGAGGTAACACCCTTTCATCAAGGTAACATCCTTTCATCAGAGGTAACATCCTTTCATCCGAGGTAACATCCTTTCGTCAGAGGTAACTCCTTTCATCAGAGGTAACATCCTTTCATCAGAGGTAACTTCCTTTCATCAGAGGTAACTCCAGTTCATCAGAGGTAACATCCTTTCATCAGAGGTAACATCCTTTCATCAGAGGAACTCCAGTTCATCAGAGTAACATCCTTTCATCAGAGGTAAAATCCTTTCATCAGGGTAACTCCAGTTCATCAGAGGTACATATTTTCATCAAGAACATCTTTCATCAAGGTAACATCCTTTCATCAGAGGTAACATCCTTTCATCAGAGGTAACTCCAGTTCATCAGAGGTAACATCCTTTCATCAGAGGTAACATCCTTTCATCAGAGGTAACATCCTTTCATCAGAGGTAACAGCCTTTCATCAGAGGTAACTCCAGTTCATCAGAGGTAACATCCTTTCATCAGAGGTAACAGCCTTTCATCAGAGTAACTCCAGTTCATCAGAGGTAACATCCTTTCATCTTGTCCCTCCTCCCTCTTCAGAAACTCATGCTATGTGCCTTCCCATTACATCCCATGCCTGACGTTGCCAATTTTAGCTCACTTTAAACACCTTTATCTGAACCACTGAGCTGACGTTGCCAATTAGCTCACCTTTAAAACACCTTTATCTGAACCACTGAGCTGACGTTACCAATTAGCTCACCTTTAAAACCTGTATCTGAACCACTGAGCTGACGTTGCCAATTACTCACCTTTAACACCTTTATTCTGAACCACTGAGCTGGACGTTGCAATTAGCTCACCTTTAAACACCTTTATCTGAACCACTGAGCTGACGTTGCCAATTAGCTCACCTTTAAACACCTTTATCTGAAACCACTGTCTGACGGTTGCCAATTAGCTCACCTTTAAACACCTTTATCTGAACCACTGAGCTGACGTTGCCAATTAGCTCACCTTTAAACACCTTTATCTGAACCACTGAGCTGACGTTGCCAATTAGCTCACCTTTAAACACCTTTATCTGAACCACTGAGCTGACGTTGCCAATTAGCTCACCTTTAAACACTTTATTTGAACCACTGAGCTGACGTTGCCAATTAGCTCACCTTTAAACACCTTATCTGAACCCACCTGAAGCTGACGTTGCCAATTAGCTCACCTTTAAACACCTTTATCTGAACCACTGAGCTGACGTTGCCAATTAGCTCACCTTTAAACACCTTTATCTGAACCACTGAGCTGGCGTTGCCAATTAGCTCACCTTTAAACACCTTTATCTGAACCACTGATCAAAGCATGTCATCTCTGACAGTATTTACATCTCAGTAGGAAATCGATGCTGAATTAATGAGTTTGAGTACATATGTCTTTTCTTTTTTTATCACCTAAATGACATACCCAAATCTAACTGCATGTAGCTCAGGACCTGAAGCAAGGATATGCATATTATTGGTACCATATGAAAGGAAACACTTTGAAGGTTGTGGAAATGTGAAATGAATGTAGGAGAATATAACACAATAGATCTGGTTAAAGATAATACAAAGAAAATACCAATCGTTCTTTTGTATTTTTTATGTACCATCTTTGAAATGCAAGAGAAAGGCCATAATGTATTATTCCAGACCAGCTGCAATTTAGATTTTGGCCACCTGATGGCAGCAGTGTATTGGTTCTGTCACTGCAACAGTCAAATGTACAACAAGGTTTCTGAAATGCAGCAATACACATCAACAACCGTTGTTCTATAAAGCTTTAAAGTTTGGAACCACCAAGACTCTTCCTAGTGCTGGCCACCCGGCAAAACTAAGCAATTGGGGGTGAAGGGCTTGTTCAGAGAGGTGACCAAGAACCTGATAGTAACTCTGACAGAACTACTGTACTTTCAGTTTGATGCCGACATATGAAGTCATCCTTGTTGTGGATTGAAAGCCTGTATTGTGTGGCTTTAATATTTAATGAAATCATTAGACTATTTGTTTTACTTCTTAAAAACATTGAAATAAATTAACTTGTGTGCCTAATGTAGGCTATAGGCTTTTTAAAATAATTAGAAAAAATACCATCTGATAATGGAACTCCAAGGGCAAACTTGCAATGTATTCCAGGCTTAAGTCCACTGAAGTGTTTTTACTGACCTTTGACCCTGACAGAGGCAGAGCTGTGTGGGGCTGATATAGCCTCCATAGACCTCAGCACCCTCGATGTCCTTCACATCTCCAGCCTGCAGGAGAGAGAGCAGCTCTTGTCAGCCGTCTACAGAGAGCTGCACCCACCATCCACAGCCTCACAGAGACTGGACTTACTACTGGGTATGATACATTTGATCAGTTTATTAGTCGGTCAATCGATCCGTCGATCAATTGGTTCATCGATTATACGATCCATCTATCAATAAATCAATCGAACAATGATTTATCTTTATTGTTCAACGTGTTGTCTCAAATAGTATGGTATTCATAAGTAATGATTGGATTGGATTTCTATTGCGTTTTTCAATGTTACTCTGCCAATCCTCCGTCAAGTACTTCATACCGGATAACAAGCATTGCCAATATTTGCAGTGTATTTTTCTTCCCTGTAGAAACCCTGGGTCCTAATAACGTAGAGATATTCACAGCAGCATTAGTGAATATGAGCAAATCAAAGTCCTCTCCGCAGATAAGCTGCCTCAACATGAATCCAATGAATTCCTTCAAGTTCAGGTATGTATGTCTACCAATTATCAGGACTAACACATAATTACATTCTATATTGTAAATATATATTTCCTTTTTTTCTTTTGGTTGCTTCCTGTAATGGATGCCAAAGCCCTAAACCGATGGTCCAGAGGAACTCTCAGCTGATGGGGATCACCGTAAACGGTACTAGCTGCATTGGTTGGTTTGTCATTTAACATCATACTGTACACTAGAGCAGATCACAGAGAGAGAATGATATGTGATGTCCTCTCTACTGTATCAATCTACTGTATGTTGATGTCCTCTCTACTGTATCAATCTACTGTATGTTGATGTCCTCTCTACTGTATGTTGAAGAAAATAGTAACTCTGCGGTGTATGGAGCGGGTGTATTGGAGCTGGTGGTATTGAAGCTGGTGTATTTGGAGCTGGGTGTTTTTGGAGCTGGGTGTATTGAAGCTGGGTGTATTGAAGCTGGTTATTGGAGTTGGGTGTATTGGAGTGGGTGTTATTGGAGCTGGTGTATTGGAGCTGGGGTGTATTGAAGCTGGGTGTATTGGAAGCTGGGTGTAATTGTTGAGCATGGGAGTATTGGACCTGGAGTGTATTGGAGCTGGGTGTAATTGAGCTGGGTGTATTGGAGCTGGGTGGTATTGGAGCTGGGTGTATTGGGAGCTTAGGTGTATTGGAGTAGGTGTATGTGGAGCTGGGTGTTTTTTGGAGCTGGGTGTTTTGGGAGCTGGGTGGTATTGGAGCTGGGTGTAGTTGGAGCTGGGTGTATTGGAAGCTGGGTGTGTTGAGCTGGTGTGTTGGAGTCTGGGTGTGTTGGAGCGGGTGTTATTGGAGCTGGGGTGTATTGGAGTGGGTGTTTTTGGTAGGCGTGGGTGTTTTGGAGCTGGGTGTATTGGAAGTGGGTGTATTGGAGCTGGTATAGTTGGACGCTGGTGTATTGAAGCTGCGGAGTATTGAGCTGGGTGTATTTGGAGCTGGGTGTATATGGAGCTGGGTGTGTTGGAGCTGGTGTGTTTGGAGCTGGTGTATTGAAAGCTTGGGTGTTTTTTTGAAAATAAGTGGGTGTTTGGAGCTGGGTGTTTTTGAATGCTGGGTGTATTGGAGCTGGGTGTTTGGGAGCTGGGTGTATTGGAGCTGGGTCTATTGAGTGGGTCTATTGGAGCTGGGTCCTATTGGAGCTGGGTCTATTGGAAGCTGGGTCTTATTGGAGCTGAGGTCTATTGGGAAGGCTGGGGGGGGGGGTTTTTTGGGGGGGGGGGTATTTGGGGGGAAGCTGGGGTGTAATTGGAGGCTGGGGTGTATGGAGCTGGGTCTATTGAGCTGGTGTTTTGAGCCTGGGTGTTTTCTGGAGCTGGGGTGTTTTCTGGAGCTGGGGGTATTGGAGCTGGGTATTTTGTGTAGCTGGGTGTATTGAAAGCTGGGTCGTTATTTGAAGCTGGGTGTAATTGGAAGCCGGGTGTATTGGGAGCTGGGTTGTATTTGGAAGCGGGTTTTTGGAGCTGGGTGTATTGAAGCTGGGTGTATTGATAGCTGGGTGTATTGAAGCTTGGGTGTATGTGGAGCTGGGGTGTATTGGAGCTGGGTGTATTGGAGCTGGTGTAAATTGGAGCTGGGTGTATTGGAGCTGGGTGTATTGGAGCTGGGTGTGTTGGAGCGGGTTATTTGGAGCTGGGTGTATGGAGCTGGGTGTATTTGGAGCTGGGTGTATTGGAGCTGGGTTTTATTGGAGCTGGTGTATTGGAGCTGGGTTTGTTGGAGCTGGGTGGTAAATTGGAGCCTGGGTGCTATTGGAGCTGGGTGTTTTTTGGAGCTGGGTGTATTGGAGCTGGGTGCATTGGAGCTGGGTGTAATTGGAGCTGGGTGTATTGGAGCTGGTGTATTGAAGCTGGGTGTATTGGAGCTGGGAGTAGACTACAGAAACATTCTGTAACTGTAGTGGAAAATTATTGTTGAGTATTGCGCGATGTCTGGCACAAGGAACGAGCTGCTGTCTGTGAAAGGCCAGATTGTAATGTTATTGGATGCCAGTGTTTACTTTTTTGTTGCACAGCTGCAGCCTAGTGGTTGGTTCTCGGTAGCTCACAGATCAGAGAAGATGTATGGTCTGGTATCAGCGTCCCTGAAGAAAACCTTCAAAGCACCGACAAACATGATTTAATGTCACTTATCAATTATAACATATCAATGGTAAAGCCCTAGCCTGGTCCAAGATCTGTTTGTGCTGTCCTTGCGCAACTCCTATAGTCATTGTCTATGTTTGGCGAGTAACGAGGAAAAAGAACTGTTGAGAATACAGTACAAACAGATCTGGGAACCAGGTCAAGTCTAGTTGAGTAATTAGAGTAGAAGTAAAATAAAGTAGAGTGAGGTGGAAGTTACAGTAAAGTAGATACAGGTAAAGTAGAGTACAATAAAGTAGAAGGTACAATAAAGGTAGAGTACAATAAAGTAGAGTGAGGTGGAGTAACAGTAAAGTAGAGTACAATAAAGTAGAGTACAATAGAGTAGAACAAAAGTATAGTAGCTGTAAAGTAGAGTAGAGAAGAGTAAGAAATAAGTAGAGGTAAGTAAAGTTAGAGCATAACAAAGTGAGTACAGTAAAGTAATAATAAAGTAGAGTAAGTAAAGTAGAATAAAGTAGAGTAGAATAAAGTAGAGTGCAAGTAAAGTAGATTACAGTAAAGTAAAGTAGAGTAGTAATAAATGTAGAGTACAGTAAAAGTAAAGAGTAAGAGTAGAGTGAGATGGAGTACAGTAGAGTACAGTAAAGTATAGTACAATAGAGTAGACAAAGTAATAGGTAAACTGTAAAGTAGAGTACAGTAAAGTAGTTATAAAGTAGAGTACAGTAAAGTGAAATAAGTAGAGTACAGTTAAAGAATGTAGAATAAAGTAAGAGTACAGTAAGTAGAGTACAGTTTAAGTAGAATAAAGTAGAGTACAGTAAAAGTACAGTAAGTAGAGTACAGTTAAGTAGAATAAATTTAAAGTACAGTAACGTAGAGTACAGTTAAGTGAATAAAGTAGAGTAGCAGTAAGTACAGTAACGTAGAGTACAGTTAAGTTAGAATAAAGTAGAGTACAGTAAGGAGGTAGTGTAGAAAAAGTAGAGGTACAGTCAGGAGTACAGTAAAGTAGAACCAAGTTTATAGTTGTCACGTCCTGAACATAGAGAGCCTTTACTTTCTACGGTGAAAGTGGGTCCAGGGCGTGGACTGGGGGGTGTTCCTCGTTTATTATTTCTAATGTGGGGTTTCTAGTTATATTTTCTAATGTGGTGGGTGTTTGTAATGAGGCAGCTGGTAAATCGTTGTCACTAATTGGGGGATAATATTTAAGATGTTTCCTCGTCTACTGTAATATTGAGGACATCATATACAGTAGAGAGGACATCAATATAACAGTAGAGAGGACATTTCACATACACGTAGATTGATACAGTGAGAGGAACATCAACATACAGTAGATTGAATGAGCAGGTAGAGAGGACATCAAACATAACAGTAGAGAGGACATCAACATACAGTAGAGAGGACATAACATACAGTAGAGAGGACATCAACATACAGTAGAGAGGACATCAAACAATACCAGTAGAGAGGCATCAACAATAGCAGTAGATTGATACAGTAGAGAGGGACAATCAAACATACCAGTAGATTGATACAGGTAGAAAGGACATCAACATACAGTAGAGAGGACATCAACATACAGTAGAAGAGGACATCAACATACAGTAAGATTGATACCGTAGAGAGGAATCAACATACAAGTAGAATTGAATACAGTGAGAGGACATCAACATAACAGTAGAGAGGACACAAACATACAGTAGATTGATACAGTAGAGAGGAATCAACAATACAGTAGATTGTACAGTAAGAGAGGACATACATACAGTAGAGAGACATCACATACAGTAGATTGATACAGTAGAGAGGACATCAACATACAGTAGAGAGGACATAAACATACAATAGATTGGATACAGTAGAGAAGGACATCAAACATACACGTGAGTAGGACATCAACATAACAGTAGATTGATACAGTAGAGAGGAACATCAAACATACAGTTAGTTGGATACAGTAAGAGAGACAATCAAATCAGTAGAGAGGACATCACATACAGTAGATTGATACAGTAAAGAGGACATCA
>NW_019947992.1:0-1159 GCF_002910315.2 Salvelinus sp. IW2-2015
TAGCCACCGTGCTTCTACACCTGCATTGCTTGCTGTTTGGGGGTTTTAGGCTGGGTTTCTGTACAGCACTTCGAGATATTAGCTGATGTACGAAGGGCTATATAAAATAAACTTGAATTGATTTCATTTGATTTAAATACAATTTCACATCTGAGGTGGCCAAGAACCGTGTGGGAAATTGTTCAATAGATTCGGATGCAGGCCAATTTCAAATGCATTGTTTTGTGGTACATGCTATTGCAGCGGTAGGGTATAATAAGATGCATAATTCATACACTTTGGGCCCTTCTTCATTCTACTGTCCTGCCTGTTCATCTGAAGCTGAATTAATGCTACATTGACCATTAGGCAGCTATAGCACAGGGCAATACTGTCACTTTATGTGAACTGAAATCTCAGGAGGCAAAAAAGCTTTTTTTAAATTTTTACTATGCTTAAGCAAGTATTGGGTTGCGATTCTCACTCTGGTCCAAGGTTGCCTCATATTTTTGATTTCCTCCTCTCTTGGCTATAGATCATATTGTTTTACAGAATCAAATTACATATATATATATGTTAATATATATACATATATATTGCTTCCATATTAGCATTGTATTGTCGTTGTCTATATTTCTGTAACAAAAATGACACTTGAATTTGAGTTCTGAGGTTTGTCAGAGCAGAGACCACGGTCCGAGCACAGAGAGACAGTGTTGGACAGAGTTTATAATCCTCTCCAGGGTTCACTTAGAGAGGCCCCTGGACTACTGTAATGGTGACCTTCATAAGGACCCGTCTCCCTGCTGGGAACACGCATACCAGACATGTCCACTCCACAGCCGGCACTCATTGGGTCATGACGGGGCTAAGCAGACCCATTAAGGCATGTTCATCTAGGCTGGGATCACGTACACAATGCATAGGGTCTGGAACATCAAGGCTAGCTTCTTGGCCCTTTAGATTCTAAAGTACTTATAGAAAAGTGGTATATAAATGCAGTCCATTATTATTACTATTATATAAATGCAGTACATTATTGCCAGGCTATTGCTTTCTTCCTACTCTCAAGATGCTCTTCTCAGGATCTCTGGAGAGTGCTATCAGTGAATTATACATTCATTTTGCAGACATGTAGTGGTCAGTTTAATGATCATTATGTGTGTGTGGGGGGGGGGGG
>NW_019947992.1:1169-6920 GCF_002910315.2 Salvelinus sp. IW2-2015
CCATATTTAACCTCAATATCCCACTCTGTGTCAGGAAGTCTTTGTATCCACCCATCTTCCTGTTGGAGGAGACTGAGCTGTTGGTCTTCTATTGTATTGAACACTGAACGTTATACTGAAACAGAAGGTGAAMGACCTGTGCTCTATAATACAACTTGGACAGTACATAAACACTATGCATAAGCCCAACCATAAATGTCTGGTAATATGGGGCCTGTATCTAAGAAGTCTGACATTCCAGACACTTCCCCCACGCTYGTGCAATTAGCCCGGGGACGAGGTTAACATATAAGTGACTGTCCTGTCAAAAATGTCTGGTAAAATGTGGCYTGTATATACAGTGCATTCGGAAAGTATTCAGACCGTTTGACTTTTTCCACATGTTGTTACGTTACAGCCTTATTCTAAAAATGGATTAAATAGTTTTTTCACACCATCAATCTACGCACAATACCCCATAATGACATCACAATACCCCATAATGACATCACAATACCCCATAATGACATCACAATACCCCATAATGCAAAAACAGTTTTGTTTTGTTTTGTTTTTTACAAATGTATTAAAAACAAATAACTGAAATATCACATTTACATAAGTATTCAGACCTTTTACTCAGTACTTTGTTGAAGTACCTTTGGCAGCGATTACAGCCTCAAGTATTCTTGGGTATGACGCTACACGCTTGGCACACCTGTATTTGGGGAGTTTCTCCCATTCTTCTCTGCAGATCCTCTCAACCTCTGATCCAGGTTGGATCAAGTCCAGACTCTGGCTGGGCCACTCAAGGACATTCAGAGACTTGTCCMGAAGCCACTCCTGCGTTGTCTTGTCTGTGTGCTTAGGGTCATTGTCCTGTTGGAAGGTGAACATTCACCCCAGTCTGAGGTCTTGAACGCTCTGGAGAAGGTTTTCATCAAGGATCTCTCTGTATTTTGCTCCATTCATCTTTCCCTCAATCCTGACTAGTCTCYCAGTCCCTGCCGCTGAAAACATCCCTACAGCATGATGCTGCCACCACCATGCTTCACAGTAGGGATGGTGGCAGGTTTCCTCCAGATGTGATGCTTGGCAATCAGGCCAAAGAGTTCAATCTTGGTTTCATCAGACCAGAGAATCTTGTTTCTCATGGTCTGAGAGTCTTTTAGGTGCCTTTTGGCAAACTCCAAGTGGGCTGTCATGTGCCTTATACTGTGGCTTCTGTCTGGCCACTCTACCATAAAGGCCTGATTGGTGGAGTGCTGCAGAGATGGTTGTCAGAGAGAGAACTTATATAGTACAGGCCCTATACTGGCAGAGCATTCATTAAATATAACCACTTATATACAGGCCCCTATACTGGCAGAACATTCATTAAATATACACTTATAATTACAGGCCCTATACTGGCAGAACATTCATTAAAATATACAATTAATACAGGCCGCTATACTGAGACATTCATTAAATATACACGTTAATACAGGCCCTATACTGGAGACATTTATTAAATAATAACACTTATATACAGGCCCTATACTGGCAGACATTCGCATTAAATATAACACATTATATACAGGACCTAGTAACTGGCAGACATTCATTAAATTATCACTTATATACAGGCCCCATATTACAGATATATATACAGACCCATAATTACCAGATATATAGATACAGACCATAATTACAGATATATATATAGCCCCATATTACCAGATATATATATATATACAGGACCCACATATTTAGCCAAGATATATAATACAAGAGACCCCATAATTACCAGATATATATATACAGACCACGACCCATATTACCAGATAATATATACAGACCCCATATTACAGATATAATATAGGCAGGCCCCATATTACCAGATATATATATACATGCCCCATATTACAGATATATATATACAGGCCCATATTACCAAGATATTATATACAGAACCCGAATATTAGCCAGATATATATAATATATATATAACAGATCCGCCATATTACCAGATATAATATATATATACAGACCGCCATATTAGCCAGATATATATAGCAGACCCCATATTACCGAGATAATATAATATATATAGCAGGACGCGCCAATATTACCAGATCATATATATAATATACAGACCCCATATTACCAGTATATAATATACAGACCCCATATTACCAGATATATATAGCAGACCCCCATATTAGCCAAAGATATATAAATATGTAATATCTACAAGACCTCCATTTCCAGATTATATATATATATAGAGACCCATATTACCAGATATATATATACAGGACCCATATTATCTCAGAATAGTATATATACAGACCGCCATATTACCAGATATAGCTATACAGAGCCCCATATTACCAGAGATATATTATTAGGCAGACCGGCATTATTACCGGCAGTAATATACGAGACCCCATAATACCAGAGTATATAGATAGTAGCCCCATATCCAAATAATAGTAGTAACAGGCCCATATTTACAAGATATAATATAACAGACACCATATTACCAGATCAATATATAACAGGCGCATAAATTACCAGATATATATATACAGACCCCATATTAACCAAGGATATAGTATACCAAGACCCATTAACAGATATATATATACAGGCCCCATATTACCAGATAATATAGTACAGACCCCATATTAGCCAGATATATATATTACAAGACCGCTGAATTACCGGGAGATATATTAGATAAAGACCCATATTACCAGATATTATATATACAGCCGCCATATTACCAGATAATATATAATACAGACCGCCATATTACCAGATAATATATACATGACGCCCATATTACCAGAATATATGATTAGGCCCCATATTAACCAGATATATATACAGACCACATCATAGTTACAGACCCCAATACGATATAGTAGTACAGACCCCATATTGTACCAAGATATATTATTACAGAGCCCCATAGTTACCAGATAATATAATATAAACCATATTACAGATAATCTACAGACCATATGTACCAGATATATATATATGCAGGACCCCATATTACAAAGGGATATATATACAGCCCGCATATTACCAGAACTATATACAACCCCATATTACCAGATAGATATATACCAGGCCCCATATTACAGATACTATATACAGACCCCAATTTACCATATAGATAATAATATATATTATATACACAGACCCATAGTTACCCAAAGAATATATATACGAGACCCCCGATATTTACCACTATATATATACAGACCCGCATATTACCAGGATATATTATATACAGACCCATATTCACCAGATATATATATACCAGACGCGCCGTCTATTACCAGATATATATACTAGACCCATATACAGAAAAGGACCCCATATTACCAGATATATAGATACAGACCCCATATTTAACCAAGATTTATATACAGCCCCATATTTACCAGATATAATAATATACAGAGCCCAATATTAACCAGATATATATACAGACCCCATATTACCAAATATACGACTACGTATATATATATATACTATTAACAGACCCCTATTACTAGATGATATAATATACACCCATGAAGATATACTATATACAGACCCACATATTACCAGATATATAATAGCAAAGACCCCCATATTACCAGATACTATATAATACAGCGCCCATATGTACCAGATATATGATAGTACCAGACGCCCATATTTAACCGAGATAATAATACAGACCCCATATAACCAGGATATATATTATATCAAGACCGCCCTATATTACCACGATACTATATACAGAACCCCATATTACCAGATATATAGTATACTAGGACCCCATATTACCAGATATATATGACAGGCCCGCAATATTACCAAGATATATGATACAGACCACCATATTCCAGATATACAGCATTAAGATATATATATAAAGACCCCATATTTACCAGAAATATACTAAGACCCCATATAACCAGATATAATATACAGGCGCCAATATTACCCAGATATATCATACAGACCCCCATATTACCAGATATTATATATAAGCCTATACCAGAGCCTATATATACGACTCTATCCGAGCATATATATATACAAGACCCCATAGTACCACAAGATATATATACCAGACCCCCATAGTTGACCAGAGTTATATACTTATACCAGACCGCATAACATTATTTACCAACCATATTACAGTATATATATACAGACCGCCATCATTACCAGACTATATATAACCAGACCCCCATATTACGCAGATAATATACACATATTACCGTAATTTCCAGACCCATATACCAGATATTATATATAGCCCCATTAGCAGGACTCAGATTACAGATATAGACAACCCCCATGTTACCAGATATAATATAATACAGACACCCATATGACCAGTATAGTATATAGATAGCAGAGCCCCATATACCAGATAATATAATATAGCAGACCCCATATTACCAGATATATACTATATACAGACCCCATATTAACCAGATATATATAATATCAGACCACTATGTACCAAGAATAATAATATGACAGGGACCCCCATATTACCAATGATATATATATACTATACAGAGCCCCATATTACCAGAGATAATATATATTAAGGCCCCATATTACCAGATATATATATATACAGGCCATATTACCAGATATATATACTAGACGCACATATACCAGATATATATAATAAACAGACCCATTTACCAGAATATATACAGACCCATATTACCAAGATATCATATACAGACCCCAGTATTACCAGATAATATACAGGCAATACCGAATTATTACAGGCCCCATATGTACCAAGACTAGTATATTACAGACCCCATATACCAAGCATATAATTATACAGACAGCCTCGCAATATGACCAAGATATATGACACGCCCTTATTACCAGATTGCTTTACAGACCATATATACAGATATATATATACAGGCCCCATATTACCAGTATAGCAAGCGATATGACAAGTATATATCAGGCCCTCATATTGACCAAGATATATATATATATATATCAGGACGCGTACTGACAGACATTCGGAAAGTATTCAGACCCCTTCCCTATTTCTCCACACGTTTTATATATGTTACAGCCTTATTCTCAAAATGGATTAAGAGTAAATAAAAATCTCATTAATCTACACACAGTGACAACATAATGACAAAGCAAAAATAAAAATTGTGGGGGAGGAATTTTTGCAAAGGTATTAAAAATAAAAAACGAAATACGTTATTACAGAAGTTTTCAGACCCTTTGTTATGAGACTCTACGATTGAGCTCAGGTGCTTCCTGTTTCCATTGATCATCCTTCAGATGTTTTCTACAACTTGATTGGAGTCCACCTGTGGTAAATTCAATTGATTGGACATGATTTGGAAAGGCACACACCTGTCTATATAAGGTCCCAAAGATTGGACAGTGCATCTCAAGAGCAAAAACCAAGCCATGAGGTCGAAGGAATTGTCCGTAGAGCTCCAGGATTGTGTCAGAGGCACAGATCTGAGGGAACGGTCTACCAAAGAATATGTCTCAGCGTTGGAAGGTCTCTCAGAACACAGGTGCTCCGTCCGATCATTCATTAAATGGAAGACAGTTTGGAACCACGCAGGACTCTGTCATGGAGCTGGGCCCCACGGCCAAACTGAGCAAATCGGGGGAGAAGGACCTTGGTCAGGGAGGTTGAACCAAGAACCCGTGGTCACTACTGAACAGAGCTCTAGGGAGTTCCTCTGAGGAGATGGGAGAACCTTCCAGAAG
>NW_019947992.1:7950-26409 GCF_002910315.2 Salvelinus sp. IW2-2015
AAAAAGAGAGAGATCAGACATTTTTGACAGACAGGTTCACTTTATATGTTAACTGCGTCCCGGGCTAATTGCACGAGCGTGGGGGAAGTGTCTGGAATGTCAGACTTCTTAGATACAGGCCCCATATTACCAGACATTTATGGTTGGGCTTATGCATAGTGTTTATGTACTGTCCAAGTTGTATTATAGAGCACAGGTCMTTCACCTTCTGTTTCAGTATAACGTTCAGTGTTCAATACAATAGAAGACCAACAGCTCAGTCTCCTCCAACAGGAAGATGGGTGGATACAAAGACTTCCTGACACAGAGTGGGATATTGAGGTTAAATATGGCGCTGTAGTTCGGGACGTAGARGAGGCCTGCAGTGAGTCTCTATTTTTACAACGGAAGAACAGCAGACAGCTGTAGTTGATCATACAGGGTCACAGCAGACAGACTACACTCTCAGACCCTGCTGTCTGTTACAGAGAAACACATCTCTGGATAGACTCTGTCCTACCATGGAAGGTCCCTGTATTCGCTAGCTCCTGTGGTTCACTGCAGGGGGTTATGGGGATATGAATGAGTCAACCTGCGTACCAGGTTACACCCATAGAATTAGAAGGATTCTATTTACTATGGTGAAACCAAAACAGAACCATTCATTGTACATTCTACATCCTTCTACAGAACATGAGTCACAGTGTAACGTAACACAGCTCAGTAGCGATGCCTCCTCTTTCTGAGTGACTTTGTGGGGTGACTAACTGTCCATAACCTCTTCATCCGGACTGGGTTGTAAACAATGGACAGGCCGGATGATTCCTCCTTGAATGAATTTGAAAGGCACAGTCATCATGAGTCATGACTGAGATAAAAGGAAGGAAGGAAAGATGGAAGGAAGGAAGGATGGAAGGAAGGAGAAAACCACATCAGAATACAACAGGCAGATAGAAAGTCTATTCACTGGACAAGGTGTCTGTAACCTGCTGTAAACAAGGTGTCTGTAACCTGCTGTAAACAAGGTGTCTGTAACCTGCTGTAAAACAAGGTGTCTTGTAACTGCTGTAACAAGGTGTCTGTAGATTCTGCATCCTAAGGATCCTGTTGTTCCTATTCTTTGACTCAGGTGACAAAGGAGATACTCTCCTTCTCATTTCCCCCTCCTCCGTCTCTTGATCTTCTTCTCTCCTCATCTCGCTCCTCTCTGCTGCCACATGTTGCCTCTCCATTTCTCCTTCAACTCCTCGCCCTCTTCCTTACGCTCCCCTGCTGCTCACTCTTCCTCCTCATCCTCTTCATCCTCTATTCCCCACTGTCCTGCCACCTCCTGCTTCCTCCTCCTCCTCCTCATCTCTCTCCTCACACCTCTCACCACCTTCTCCTCCTCCTCGCTCTTCCTTTCCGACTCTTCCCCTTCACTCCTTTCCTGCTCCACTCTTCCTCTCTTCTCCTACTGCATCCTCCCCTCTACCAGTTATCTCACATCCTTCCTACCTCCTCCGACTCATCCTCACTCTCTTCCTTCTCCTCCAGCTGTTCCCTCACGTCCCTCCTTTTCTCTGTTCTCCCACCTCCTCTCCTGCCTCTTCTGCCACCTCTTTCCTCCATCACGTCCTCTAACTGCGTTGCTCTTCACCTCTTCCTCTCCTTGGTCATTCTGCTCTGCGCTCCTTCCTCTCCGAGCCTCTGGCATCTTCTTCCTTCGCCTCCTCACTCACGACTGCCGTCGCACGTCTTCGCTTCCTCCTCGACTTATCCGTGCTCTCGCCCGCTGCTTCCTTTCGCCTAGGGCAGTAAGTCTATTGGGTGTCAAGGATGGTAGAGGTCAAGAATACTAACAGAGTCAGCACTCCTACTATAGTGGGATATATAGTGTTAATGTTCCATCGGTCTCTAAGGTGGGAAGAGAGAGAGTGTGGATGTAGAATATTGTGGCGTTCTCTACCTTGTGCATGGACGGTACGTGGAATGCGTGTCCTGAAATGTGTATACGGAGGTTTATCAGGGTTCGGGGTGTGGTTGGGCGGAATCTTCACCTGGAGGATTATGATGGTAGTGTCAGAGAGTTTATTTTTGTGAGTGTAGATAGACAGTCTTTACATGATGGCTGCACATATTCTGAACACATGGAGGTTATATGGCACTTATTGGGAAGATAGTGTGGGTGAAGCTTGATCAGTTACGTTGGACTAGGTGTGTACGTGTGGAATTGGTGTAGTTGTGAAGGGTGTTGCGAACCTGAATTTGTGTGGTTAGCTTTGCTAAACGAAACTATGCGGTCGGTGGTTGCTGTTGCGCCTTTTTCGATCGACGTGCGTGAGCACTCACGGCTCGAATGGTGTGGTGTTGAAGTGTTGCAGTACGTTAACACTCGTGTGAGTATTCAAGGGGTAGCTTTGGAAGTGTTCCGAGAATTTGGTCGAGTCGCGGGTAGTAGTGGCGATAGCAAGCGGGAAAATTGGTATGTGCATGTTTGCGATTTTATTTAGTAGAAATGAGTACCAGTGACTGTTTTACGAAGGAGCGTGGTGGCAATCGTAAATTGGGGATGTGGTTAGGAATGCAGAGTAGAGTTGATTTGCTGTGGCCCAAGAGTTTGGGGTGGTGGATGGAGTGAGAATGGAATGTGATATTGGGGGCGCTCATGGGGTGGGACGAGCGGGTAAGACCCAGGAGGGGGAGGAAGGGTCGAGCCGTGAGGTGGGGTGTAGGGCATTGGAGGTGAGAGTGGCAGGGCGCAAGCGTGTCGCCTTTGTGGCATTAGCCCTAGAAAATGCGGTGAGTGCGGATCAGGGCGAGGTACGCGATTGGGACAGGGGTCATGGGGCACCCTGTATAGGTCTGTCAACTGTAAATTCTGCTAAAGCCGGATAAGGATGTGAAGTATCGGGTGAGTGATGATTAGCGCGGGACAATGTAGGGTGTGAGAGTATGGGTAAGGAGCGGCATGTAGTCCTGGAGGGTAAGGGTGTGATCTCACTCTACGTTGGGTCCGGGTGATCAGGGAGTGCTTGATTCTGGCACCGGCGGATGTGGAATGGCGAATTACGGGGTGCGGCTGGTAAGTGGCGAGAATTTCCTCAAGCAGTCCGCTGATGACGTCCTGGAGGGTCAAACCTGGCGATAACGCTTGGCAAGGGATCCCTAACCGATAGGTGAGATGGTAGCCCGTATGGACGATGCGGTGCTCGCGGGCCGGTATATGGCTGAAAGAGCCAACGAGGGGCGGACAGAGAGCCACGGGTGTGGAATCAGTTAAGGGGACGTATCACAAGACGTAATCGGGGGACGGCAAGGGATCCGACAGTTCTGGCGGTTGAGCTACTGGTGTGGTAAAGTACAAGTTGGCGGCCGGGTGCGGATTTGCTACGAATACGAATCTGCTCGTATCTTCGGCTATGAGGCGAAAAAGTATGCGTGTGAGGTCCATATTCGCAGCGTCGCGCGAGTGTGATGTGTATAGTCTAATGGTGGGCGTGGGGTGTAGAACGTCGCGAAGGTATTCTGAGGATCTCTAATGTAAAGACCAACGCACGAATGTTGACGTACAGGCATTTGAAGTGCAGGGACACGGGGGAAGGCATAGCCGCGATCAATTGAGACGACAGTATGATGTTTGTGAGTAGTTTAACTGCTCGGCAGTTGATAGTTTTGTGGACTCGCCTGACGAGAACCCTGCTGGTGCTTTCCCTCAATGCCAGGCTGTCAGTGTTGGGTTCGTGATAATTAACAATTGTCGTGTGTGTGATGTGCACGCGTTTGTCGCACTTGGTCTGTTTAAAGGTACGTGTCGATTTTTGATTATTCCATGACGGTCTTCTGGAGGTGTTCGTGCCTGTTAGAGGCGTTCGAACTGGGTTAGTACCAGACAAAGGTGACAACGTGGAGTACTACAACACAGGATGCGCAGCTTGCGGGCGGCGTGTCCCGAAATTGTCGAAGTACGTGCTCAAAACAATCGGTGCTTATCCACTAATGCGAGTTAAGGGTTGAAAGGGACATCGCTGGTCGTCGTGCGATGAGTCGATGTCCTGAGATCTTGTGGCAGATCGGGAGGCACGCCTGGGGCCGGAAGACAGATCGCAGTGGATAAGTGTAGAGGAGGTGAGAAGGGTAGGTAGAGGGGCTATCGGTTGCCGAGTGTGCTCAGTTGAGAATTGAAGTCGGCAGCTTGGGGTGAGGGTGGTGGCTGATGGGCGTCAGCAGTGAAGGGCCTGAGTCGTCGACGGAGGGTAATGATAGGGGCAAGACTCGGGCGGCAAAATATATGACTAGTCGACACTGAGTAAATTGGGTAGTGTAAAGCGTCAGCTTTAAGTTTTTACCTATCTTGCCGGAGGGGCTTTGATCTGGAGAAGGGTCGAAGGCGTTGGTTCGCATGCTGACGGTGAAACAATGAGGTCATTGTGGTGGGGCTGGCTGCGCGAGTGTGACTGTATGTACGCGCTGTCGAAATGCTGGTGGGGCGCTGCAAATATAGATGCCCTGGGAAGGAGCTAAGGTTGTGGCGCTAATTGTCAGAACTAACCGGTGGGGGTATAGTGACCCACGGGTCCGACCCGGGGTTGTGTCAGGCGTCAAGCGTACGGAGTGTAAGTCCTCGGGTGAGCCCGAGTATAGGCTCCACCGGTCTACGTCGTCGTTCCCTTAGTCATCGACAATGGATGCACCATCCTCCATCGAGGTATAGAGTACGGTCTTCTGGGTGGTGCTGGGGTGGTGTTGCCCTCTCTTATGGCATCGCAGCTACCATGCGTTAAGGTCTAAGGGTGAATCGGCAATCCGACACAAAATCGGTTGCCAGGTAACAACAACTGACCAGAGGCGAGTGTGAGGGTAGTTCCCACTTGATGACTGTGTGTCTTAGAGACTATGCATTTCGGCCCCGTTTCCGCTGTCGTTCGGGCAGAAAGAAAATTTCACGTAGTTCGCACAATCGTCAGGGGGTAGCCCTCCATCTAGTATGGCTAGTTTTACTGAGCGGGTTGTCTCTCACTCGCGTTCCTGGGTGGCAGGGATTCTTTTCGATTTGGCGGCGCTTTGTCCGCAGGCAAATTCGTACCCGAATCATTGGTGGCGGCCAATTCTTTACCGCATTGATGGGGATTACGGGGGTCCTGGCCCAGTGCTCCCACTATGCTCTGTCTGTTCAATGTAAAACGCCGCGACGGGCTCAGGCCGCGCCGTCTTCTAAATCTCCGCTTACCTTGTGCGCCGGATATGTTCCTGGTCTGACGTGCGATCGCGTTTCGGGAGCTTGGGCGGCTAACCTCTAGGGGGACTTATTGGAAACATGTCGAAGCTAATCCCGCGAAAATGGGCATTTTTACTAACTGGGAAGTCCGAAATTGGCCTGAGCCCAAAGTCCCTTATATAGTGCAACTAGTTTAACCGGGTCCGGTGGGTCCTGGTCTAAGTAGTGCACTACATAGGGAATAGGGTGCCATTTGGGATGCCCCATAATGGGTAAAGAGAACCGTGGCAGCAGAACCTCCCCTGCAGTCGGTGCATTAAACCAGCCTGTGACTATGTGTGAGGTGTGTGTGTGTGTGTGTGTGTGTGTGTGTGTGGTGTGTGTGTGTGTGTGTGTGTGTGTGTGTGTGTTGTGTGTGGTGTGTTGTGTGTGTGTGTGTGTGTGTGTGTGTGTGTGTGTGTGTGTGTGTGTGTTGTGTGTGTGTGGTGTGTGTGTGTGTGTGTGTGTGTGTGTGTGTGTGTGGTGTGTGTTGTGTGTGTGTGTGTGTGTGTTGTGTGTGTGTGTGGTTGTGATGTGTATGTGTGTGTGTTGTGTGTTGTTGTGTGTGTGTGTGTGTGTGTGTGTGTGTGTGTGTGTGTGTGTGTTGTTGGTATGTGTGTGTGTATGTGTGTGTGTGTGTGTGTGTGTGTGTGTGTGTGGTGTGTGTGTGTGTGTGTGTGTGTTGTGTGTGTGTGTGTGTGTGTGTGAGTGTGATGTGTGTGTGTGTGTGTGGTGTGTGTGTGTGTGGTGTGTGTTGTGTGTGTGTGTGTGTGTGTGTGTGTGTGTGTGTGGTTGTGTGGTGTGTTGTGTGTGTGTGTGTGTGTATGTATGTATGTATGTGTGTGTGTGTGTGTATATGTGTGTGAGTGTAGTGTGTGTGTGTGTGTGTGTGTGTGTGTGTGTGTGCGCGTGGCGTGTGACCAGCCTCTAAACAGAGTAACTGTGCACATTCACATTCTGTCTGAATCAGACAGGCGTGCTAGTCACAAATGCCTCCGCACATTCTCTGGCAGCTCACCGCATGAGTCAACGGGACTTTCTGAGCCCCTGGGCTGTGTCCCAAACGGCATTATTCCCTATACAGAGACTACTTTAGGCAGAGCCTGGTGAAACGTCGTGCACTACATAGGGTCAGGGTGCCATCTGAGACACCGATCCATGTGGTTGGTTTAGAATAGGTGTGGAATACGTTTATAAAGATATTAAAAACTCTGTAAAACTACTACTTAATACATTCTCTCCTGTATTAATAACAACCTCCTGTAAACTACTATTAATACATCTCTCTCCTGTAGTAATAAACAAACCTCCTGTAAAATACTTCTTTATACACATCTCTCTCCTGTATTATAAACAAACCTCCTGTAAACAACTTAATACCATCATCCTCCTGTTTAAATAATCGTAAACACTTAATAACACCTTTCTGTCCTGTATTATAACAAACCTCCTGTAATCACTTCTTTATACATCCTCTCTCCTGTATTAAAAAAACCTCCTGTAAAACCACTTAATAAACATCCTCTCTCTGTATTCAAAAAACCCTGCAAAATGACTTAATACACATCTCTCTCCTGTATTAATAAACAACCTCTGTAAAACTACTTATACCAATTCTCTTCCTGTATTAACAACAACCTCCTGTAAAACAACTTATGTGTTGTCTCAGTGAGATGGTGAGAATCACACACTGTAGAAGTAGAACATGTTATAAAGGAATGTTAATTTGTGTCATTGTGCTATATACGCTGACTGACGGACACGTTAGCATCTGAACACATAATAAGACTTAACTGAAGTAAAGAAACAGTCGGAACTTCATGACGTCAGACCGGATCCAGCGTTGCCTGATGGGGGGGATGTATATCACGGAAATAAACAGGCGGTTGGCCTACAATGCTGACTGAGGATGAAGAGCAGAGCAATGCTTTTTCATTGTCATTCTACAGAAATAGAAAGATATTTGTTTTCGTCTGGGATTCTTCCGTATTGCACTTTGTGACATCGGCTGATGTAAAAACAATGGGGCTTTATAAATACATTTGATTGATTGTTTGTTTATATTGACGTTGTTAATATAATTTTACAGCCAAGCTGGACTGTTATGGACCATCTGTCGGGCGCCATTTTTAGCAGCTCCCCCTGCGCCACTATTGGTGGGGCAAGGGAATCGACCTTGTGGATTTGCAATGTAAAGTCTGTGTAAACTCTTACCAAAATCGTTGCTGGATGGCACTCTGGCTTGAGCTCCCCGAAGTGGGAAGAAAATGTGCCAACATGCTAACGTGCCAACATGCGCTGGTAAAATGGCATTGCTGCTTCAACTTTATTTCAGTTCATTGCCAGGTGATCGTGTCTCGCAATTGCACAGGGTTGGATGAAATGTAACAATCAACCATGTTGTGTGCTACATTTGACATTTTTGTAATTTAGCAGACGCTCTTTTCCAGAGCGACTTATAGTCAGTACATTCATCTTCAGATAGCTAGGTGGGACAACCACATATCACAGGTATAGTCAGTAACTTCATCTCCAGCATAGTAGGTGGCGCAATCAGATAGCTAGGTGGGACAACCACATATCACAGTCATAGTCAGTACATTCATCTTCAGATAGCTAGGTGAGACAACCACATATCACAGTCATAGTCAGTACATTCATCTACAGATAGCTAGGTGGGACAACCACATATCATAGTCATAGTCAGTACATTCACCTTCAGATAGCTAGGTGGGACAACCACATATCACAGTCATAGTCAGTACATTCATCTCCAGATAGCTAGGTGGGACAACCACATATCACAGTCATAGTCAGTACATTCATCTTCAGATAGCTAGGTGGGACAACCACATATCACAGTCATAGTAGGTATATTTATCCTCAATAACATTGCTGTAAGTAGAGTCAGAGCTAGAATGGGGGATGGGATGGGGGTGGGGGTCAAGTGCTGTTTAGGTGTATTTGTTTATTAGATTTTTTGGGGTGGGGGGGTCGAGGTGAGGAGAAGGATTATTTAAGACACTCTTTGAAGAGGGTGGGTTTCAGATGGTTTTTGAAGATGGGCAGGGACTCTGCCGACCCTGTTTCAGGGGGAAGCTGGTTCCACCATTGGGGTGACAGGTCAGAGAAGAGCTTGGACTGGGCTGATAGGGAGCTGCCCTCCCGTACGGGTGGCCAAGAGACCTGAGGTGGCAGAACGGAAATCTCGGGCTCTGTGTTAAGGGTCTTACATGGTTTAATATTGTCACAATCAGTGGTGTCAAATTGTGCTACAATGTTCTAGATATATTTTTCTGCAGTCGTTGAGAAATAATGATCTTTTAATTTGGAAAAATGTATTGACTGGCCAATGGATATGGACTGGCGCGTAAAACTCCAATACCGTGCTTGTACTACCATCTAGTGGCCACAATGGAGTACTGCACCAAAAACAACAACTTGTTGCCAAATGAACACAGAACAGCCAATTAAGGCATCGAAATCTTTGTAAAACATATTAATATATATATATTGATGAATGAAACGGTGTATGTTAATTTTGTTAGTGTGCAGACATAAGTCGTTTTTAATGATGAGGTGTGTTGTGTTTCAGACAGTGGTGAGTGAGTTTTGATGAGGTGCTCTGTGATTCTGACAGTGGTGAGTGAGTTTTGATGAGGTGGTCTGTGTTTCAGACAGTGGTGAGTGAGTTTTAATGAGGTGGTCTGTGTTTCAGACAGTGGTATATTTCTAATAGTAGGATACAAGAACTGAGAAATACTGCATATCCTTATTTCTAAATAGTAGGATACCAAACTGAGCAGTAATAACTGTATATACTTATTCTAATAGTAGGATACAAACTGAGAATACTGGCGATATCCTTTTATTCTCTAGTAGGATACAAAACTTGGAGATACTGCATATCCTTTATTCTAATAGTAGCATAACAAACTGGATGAATATGCATATTACTTATTCTAATAGTAGGATACATAAACTGAGAATACTGCAATCCTTATTCTAATCAGTAGGATACAAACTGAGAATACTGATATCCTTATTTCTATCAGTAGATACGAAACTGAGATGCTGTATATACATACTTCTTAATAGTAGGATTACAAACTAGAATATCCTGATATCCCTTATTACCTAATAGTAGGGATACCAAACTGAGGAATTATCTGCATATCCTTATTCCTTAATATAGGATAACAAACTGAGAATACATGGCATATCCTTATTCTAATAGTGAGGATACAAACTGAGGAATACTGCATATACTTAGTTTCTAATAGTAGGATACAAACTGAGAATCATGCATATATCTTCATTCTAACTTAGTAGGATACAAACTGAATACTCAATCCTTATTCTAATATAGGATACAAACATGAGAATGCTTATATACTTATTCAATAGTAGGATAACAAACTAGAATACTGTAATCCTAGTAACTAAAGATAGTGAACAACTGAAAATACGCATATCCTTATTCTAATAGTAGGATACAAACATGAGAATACTGCATATCCTTATTCTAATAGTAGGTACAAACTGAGAATACTGTATATACTATTTCTATAGTAGGATAGAACTAAAATATCTGTATCATCCTTATTCTAATAGAGGATACAAAACGAGAATACTGGTATATCCTGATTTAATAGTAGATACAAACGAGAATACTGCATATCTTACTTTCAATAGTAGGATTAACAAACTTGAGAATACTGAGTATTACCTTATTCTAATATAGGGATACAAACTGAGAATACTAGGAATCTTATTCAATAGTAGGATACAAACTTAGAAATACTGCATATAACTTTTCTAATAGTAGGATACAAACTGAAATATACTGCATATCGTATACTAATAGTAGGAACAAAATGAGAATATGCCAGTGTAACTTATTCTAATAGTAGGATACAAACTGAGAATACTGTATCATCCTGATGTCTAATAGTAGACAAACTGAGAATACTGTATATCCTATGTCTAATAGTAGGATACAAAACTAGAATACTGCATATCCTTGATTGCTGAATAGTAGGATACAAACTGAGAATTACTGCATATCCTTATCTAAAAGTAGGATACAAACTAGAATACTGCATATTTCACTGATTCTAAATAGTAGGATACAAGACTGAGAAGTACTGTGATATCCTATTTCTAGAATAGTAGGATACAAACGAGAATAACGCATATCCTGATCTAAAGTAGGATACAAACTGAAGAATACTGTATATCCTTATTCTAATAGTAGATACAACTGAGAATTACTGAATATCCTGATTTACTAATAGTTAGGACACAACTGATCATCACTTTCCTTCATCTTGGTTGTCTTATGAGACTTTAGGAAAGCATTGGAGATGAATTAATCACACACACAGACACACACACATCATAACAAAAGCTCACGCCCAAAGCCTCCTACCTGCCATCTGGTTCTGTTTGTGCGTCCCTGGATCTTGCTGACCTTCTCTTCAGCACTGCCTGGGTGTTCACCCGCCACCTGGACACCCACTCCAGGTGAACCACACACACACCACACGACACCACACACACACACAACACACACTACACACACACACAACACACAAACCACACAACCAACACACACACACACACACACACACACACACACCACACACCACACACAGCACACACACACACAATAACACAAACAATCATAGGGAAGTGTGATAAGAAAACACTATTAGTGGTATGTGTCGCTGTCACAATACGTTTCCATATTTAGTTATTATGAGGTATAAGTATTTCTCACGAATCCACTATTCTGTTCAGATAACTTTCTTCCTCACGAATATCAAGTAGGCTTACAACAGTTAACGATGGTTACGTTGTTAACTGATATCGAAAATGTTTCCGGGATTTAGTGGACAGTCAGAACAGCACAAAGATCACTGATAGTCCACATGATTCACCCTGGGTGCAACTGAGGTTCATGTAAAACATATTACCGGACATCATGATCAAGATCACCAAACATCAGAATCTAGCATTAACGTATAACGAGCTACTCATCTTTAACTGTTCACTAGACACGATAAATGATCTCTGATCCCAGCATGTAACGTTAAACTAGCTAATATCTTTAATGTTCACTGTTCACTAGACACGATAAAATATCTCTGATCCCTGCATGTAACGTTAACTACGCTAATATCTTAGTGTTCACTGTTTCACTAGACACGATAAATTATCTCTGATATCTGCATGTTAACGTTAACTAGCTACTATTTTAGTGTTCACTAGACACGATACAGTATCTCTAATCGCTGCATGTTACTTAACTAAGGTTAGACATATATATTAAACAAGTTGACAGGCAAACTGTGCAGTGACTGTAATACACGGAGAAGCGTAACGTTACTTCTTACAGTGTTTGACCCAAACCTCGTCCTGTTAGGCCTAAGTGTCACAGTCAAAAACTATCAAGAATGTCCTAAACATAAAAACACACCCTCTATGTGTAGCTAAAGTTGATACTAGCTAGCTGCACATGCTAACACAATCGATAGCTATTTCACTGGATTGACTACATAAAACAACCCTCTATGTAGTAGCTAAAGTTGATACTAGCTAGCTGCACATGCTAACACAATCGATAGCTATTTCACTGGATTTTACTAATGTTTCAGGAATAACATGTATTTCCCACAATAAAGAAGTGAGTCTTACCAAGGGCATGCCCGGGTTTCTTGCAGACATGGTTAACGCTGATTTAACGACCAAACTCTGTTATTTTCCATCAGATTCACCTAGCAAGCTAATTTTGCTACCAGCAGAGTTTCCAGTCCGAGACCTCTTCCTGAATGTATTAGTGACCGCCCCCTCAATCCACACAATCACGGTTCAGCTCGAAATGGCGTCGAAAGATGTTACATTTGAAGGATCCTCCACAATTAAAAAAGATGAGTGACATATTTTCAATATATTTAAAAAATTCATAAGAATTTTTAACCAAAAGTTCTACTTATACATTCCTGTATTTATTGTGTCAATAACTGATCCCTTCAATTATTTATTTTTTTAAATGTTAAAAAAATCAAAGCAATCGATTTAAGATTTAACCAGGCTATTTCTTAGTCCTTCAGTGTTAAGATCCTGGATAATATTCCAAATGCTGTTACACATTTATTGCAAGCTCACTAACTACATTTTTTTTGTTCCTGTCTAGACGTACATCCTTCAACCGTTGCCAAAACCCCCAAACATGACCAGAATACTATGCAAGATGCAGAGTTTAATTACCACACTGACGACACCATGCATTTCTACAGAGCCAGTCGTCAAGATGCCAACAGTCTGTGGGCCCACTCAGATAGCAGTATGTAGGCTATGAATGAAAACCAGACCTGGTCTGGGATGTGTCCCCATTCTAAATTGGCACTCTGTTCCCTATACAGTGCACTCTACTTTTGACCAGGGCCCACTGTGAAGGGAATAGGGTGCTATTTGAGACTCAGACCTGACCTGGAGCTCAAGATCTGAGAGGAAGCAGGAGTGAACGCTTTATTGCATAACAGACACTGGTAGGCGTCTCATTGGACTCGGTAATCAGTGACTCAATCAGATAATTAAGATGATGAAAGGAGACTGACAGGCCTACAGAGAGCGAGAGAGGAAGGAGAGGAGAAGAGGAAGAGAGAGAGGAGAGAGAGGGAGAGAGAGCGGGGGAAGGGACAGAGAGAAGGGGAGGAAAGGAGAGAGAGGGAGAGAGAAGAGAGAGAGACGAGAGAGAGAGAGAGAGAGAGAGAGAGAGAGAGAAGAGAGAGAGAGAGAGAGAGGGTGAGAGAGAGGGTGAGAGAGAGGAGATTTGAACTTTAACCATTTCACATCGTTACAACACTGTATATAGAAGCATAATATGACATTTATAATGTCTTTATTATTTTGGAACTTCTTTTGGAGTTGTAATGTTTTACTGTTCATTTTTATTGTTTATTCACTTTTGTATGTTATCTACTTCACTTGCTTTGCAATGTTACATATGTTTCCCATGCCAATAAAGCCCCTTGATAATGAATGAATTGGTTGTATATACTTGCGTACTATTGTTTGGAAATTGCTCCCAAGGATGAACCAGACTTGTGGAGGTCTACAACTATTTTTTTCTGAGGTCTTGGCTGATTTCTTTTTTGATTTTCCAATATGTCATGCAAAGAGGCACTGATTTGAAGGTAGGCCTTGAAATACATCCACAGGTACACCTCCAATTGACTCAAAATATGTCAATTAGCCTACCAGAAAGTTCTAATAGCCATAACATCATTTTCTGGACTTTCCAAGCTGTTTAAAGCACAGTCAACTTGTATGTAAACTCTGACCCACTGGAATGGTGAGTACAGTGAATTATCCAGTGAAATAATCGTCTGTAAACTGTTGTTGAAAAATACTTGGTCTCTGCACAAAGTGATGATGCTAAACCGACCTTCGCCAAACGCTATAGTTTGTATACAAGAACATTGCTCGAGTTGAAAGAACGATTTTAGACTATCCATGTATGTATAGAACATGATATACTATCAATGATGTAAAATATAATATATACCCGTACAATAATGATATACAATAACGATCATACAAATAATGATATAAAAACCTTGTAATATAACGAGTATTAATGATTGTAAATAGCTATGTAAACTTCAGCCAACTGTATAACATAATGATCGAATATATTATATACAAATATAATAATATATATTCAATAAATATATATACTATACATATGATGTAATATTAATATAAAAATAATATATACAAATTATATTACAAATTAATTAATTATTTTATATACATATAATAAATAAATATAGTATACAATCATAAATAATATATATATATATATATGAATAGTGACAATATATTATATTATTTATACATATAATGATGTAATATATATACACATTTAATATGTACAGATATGGTACATATAATCATTGTAATATATTATAGCATATTAATAATATAGGATAAATATACAAATAATGATATAAATATGTATAATACTATATATACATATATAGTTGTATAGACAGTATGGCAAGGTATATTGATATAGAAATCAGTGACTGTACATGCCAACGTAAATTATATAGGATATGTGTATTAGACAGTAGTTATAATAGGATAATGTTGTATAGACAGTATTTATATGGATAGATGTGATAAGACACGTCAGTGTATACTAGCGAATAATGTGTAGTAGACAGTAGTTATATAGGATAATGTGTTATAGCAGTCGTATAGATCATGTCGATGTCAGTCCGTCAGTCCGTCAGTCGTCAGTCCGTCCACTCCGTCAGTCCGTCAGTTCCGTCACTCCTGCTCAGTCCGTCACCTACCGCTCCAGGTCCGGTTCCTTCGGTCGTCCCGTGCACGTTCCGTCAGTCCTCATCTGTCCACTCCAAGGATCTTGAAGCTTTTGGACACTCTCCACTGATGCTTTGGTTCGATGTGTGGACTCCGTCTCTTCCGCTTCTCTCCTGAGTAGTCCTGTAAGTCCTGTTGTGCTGTGTCTGCTGTGTGGTGTGTGCGTGTATGTGTGTGTGTGTGTGTTGCTGGTGTGCTTGTGTGTGTGTGTGTGTGATGTGTGTGGTGTGTGTGGCTGACGTGTGTGTGTGTGTGTGTGTGTGTGTGATGGTGTGTTTGTGTCGTGTATGACGGTCAGCCTCTCTGCGCTCCAAATCTGCTCCTTCTGCTACTACTCGGACTAGTGCAGACTTCCTGACTCTCCAGACCGAAAGGTGCGTTCACCCCTGCTCTAGCTAACTTGCTGGCTCTCCGCGATATAAAACAGGCTTAGTTACGTGTTGTGTGTGTGCTGCGCTGCTGTGTGTTGTGCTACTGCTGTGCGCGTGTGTGTGTGTGTGCGCTGATGTTGCGTGTGTGCGTGTGTGTAGTGTGACTGTCGTGTGGTGTGGGTGTGTGTGCTGAGCGTGCGTGCCAGTGCGTCGCGCTCGTGTGCGCGCGTGTGTGGGTCCGGCGCGTGTGTATGTGTGTGTGTTTGTTGGTGGTGGGTCGCGTGGCCGTGCGTGCGTGCGTGCTGGTGCGTGCGTTGCGTGGTGCCGTGTGCGTGTAGCGTTGTGCGTGGGTGTGCGTGGGTGTGTGTGTGTGTGTTCTTGTGTGTGGTGCTTGTGTGATGTGTGATGGGTTAGGCTGGAGTCCTGTGCTGGCTCCAGCTTCCACCACCACCCGTTCCATGCACCGCGCCATACAATATTATGGAGCGGCCATATGCTTACGAACTACCTTGCTGATGTTTTATAGTCTTTGTGAAAATCTATTAAATTGTATAAAGTTATCATTATTTCCTTAGCTCCCTGTTCTAACTCGTCTGGGTTTCGTGATTTCTGTTTCTAATACTGTCTGTTCTGATTCTGTCTCAACTGTCTCGTGTTCCCTGTAGAGTCGTTCTGTTCTATAACTGTCTGGTTGATCTGGCGTTATTAACTGTACTGGTTTCGATTCTGTGCATAATTGTCTGGCTTCCTATCGTTTACTAATTCTGTTTACTGCCTGTCTGATTTTACTGTTTTAAACTGTGCTGTGTTCTGATTCTTGTTATAAATCTGTCTGGTTCTGATTCTGTTTCTAACTCTCCGTCCTGTGTTCTGAACTGTCTGCTTCTGATTCTGCCTATCGTTATAACTGTTCTGTTCTGATTCTGTTTAGTAACTGGTCTGTTCTGATTCTAACTAGTCTGGGTTACTGATTCGTTTCGAACTGTCTGGTCTGATTCAGATTGTAGGTCTGTCCATGTTGTCTTACTGTCTTGCTGTCTATCTGTTTATCTACCGTTGTATCGCTTCTGTGTCTACGTACTGTCTCGTTCTGCATTCTGCGTTTTCGACTGTATACTCTGTATCTGATACTCTGTTAGTCATCGTTTATAAGCGTCTACTTTATACTGGGTTCTGTATATGTCGGTCTGATTTCTAAACTCTGGTTGATCTTCTAACGTCTGGTTCTGTCAAATGTTTCTGTTTTATTCGAACTGTTTTCGTCCTGGTTTCTATGTTAGATTCTGCTGTTATTACAACTCAGTCCTGGTTCTATTCGTTCATAACCTGTTTATTCTGTTATACTGTCTATTCTCTTATCTAACGTTGTCTGAGTTCTGTTTCTATTCTGGTTCTGCACTGTATCACTGTATGTCTCTGATTCTACTGGTCTGGTTCTTGTTCTGTTCTAACTTCGGTTAATTCTGAAGTAAGCTGGTCTGGATTCTGTTCTCAAGCTGTCTGTTTCTATTCTGATTGTCTAACCGAGTCTGTTCTGTTATTCTGTTTCGTTAACTAACTGTCTGTTCTTGAATTCATGTGTGTCTTAAACTGTCCTATGGTTCTATCTTCATAACTGTCTGGTATCCTGATCTGTTCGTGAACTGTCTGGTTTCGGATTTCGTGGTTCTCCTAAGCTGCTCTGTTTGCATTCTATTGTTAACGTCTGTTTCTGATTTCTTCTTAACTAGTCTAGTTGATCTGTATAACTGCTAGCGTTTATCTGTTATGTATAAACTAGTTCTGGTTCTGATTCTGTTTCTAACTGTCTGGTTCTGATGTCTAAACTGTTGCGTTGCTGGTTACTGTCGACCTGTGCGTTTTCTGTTCTATAACTGTCCTGGGTTCTGATTCGTTTCTAATGCAACTGCCTGAAGATGTTCTGTTTCTATGTCTGTTTTCTGTTTATCTGTCTGCGTCTATGTCTAACTTCTGTCTGGTTCGTGTTTGTTCTAACTGTTACTGTGTTGTCTATATACGCTTTCTGTTTCTAACTTCTGGCTTCTGAATTTTTATAACTGTCTCGGTTCTGATTCGTTTCCTCAACTGTCTGGTTCTATTCTGTTTATAACTGTCTGGTTCTGATTCTGTTTACACTGTCTGGTTCTGATCTGCGTTGTCATAGACTGTCGTTCGTTACTGTAACTCTGGTCTGTCTTTTATAAACTGTCTGGGCTGGATTCTGTTTATAACCTGCTTCCTGGGTCTGTTTCGTATACTGTCTGGCTCTCTGATTCTGTTTCTCTAGACTGTCCTCCGGTTCGTGATTATCACTGTTTCTATCAACTGTCTTCGAGTCTGACCTGAACGTCTGGGTTCTGGTTCTGTTTTCCATACCCCTCCCTCTATGCGCACGCTGCTGAGCCTGTGTTAGCTGTCTCTGATTCTTGTTTATAACGTGTCTCGGTTCTTGCGCATTCTGAGGTTCGTAACTGTCTGGTTCTAGATTTCGTTTTCAGCGTATGCTGTCTGTGTGCGTTTCCTGCAGTTCTGTTTACCTACACATGGTCTGCGTTCTGGCTATTTCCTTAACTGTCTGGGTTCTGGTTTCTGTTTCTATAGCTGTCTGGTTCTGATGGTCTGTTTATACTACTGCTTCGGTGGTTTGATTCTGTTTCGAGATAACCGTCTGTCTTGGCTTCTCGTTACTGTTATCAAACTGTCTAGTAGACTTCGCTGATCTCGTTTAGCTAAACTGTCTCGTTTCTGCATTTCTTGCTTTTATAATCTTGTCTGGTTCTTGATTTCTGCGTTCGAGCTGTCCTGCGTTCTGATTCTGGCTGACTTTATATACTGGTCGTGTGTATCTATGCATTCTGTTTCTAATAACTCAGTGCTCGACGGATGATTCGATTTATCTGTGTATAACTAGTATTGGTTTGATTCTGGGGGCGCTATGAGAGAGCAGATACCACGTGACGTGCATTTAGTTGTGGTAGTGTACTTTGTTGGTGTGGTCCTTTTTTAGATGCGGATACGCAGTGTACAGATCACTCACCACTGTATGAATCATCAGACGTCCACCCTCCATTCAGAACTCACTCACCACTGTATAGAATCACAGGGACCCGGCATCACACGAGCTCAACTTCACCCACTGTTGAGAACTCACAGAGCACCTCATCAAAAACTCACTCTACCACTGGTCTGACAACCACAGACCACCTTCATCAAAACTCCACTCACACTGGTCAAAACACAGACACTCATCAAAACTCACTCACCATGTCTGAAACACAGACCCACTGCATCAAAAACTCAGCTCACGCACTGTCTGAAACACAGACCACCTCATTTTAACACTGCACTCCCCACTGTCAGGAAAACACAGACCGACCTCATCAAAACTCCTCACCACTGTCTGAAACACACGTATCCACTCCATTCAATAACTCACTCATCGGACTATTCGTCTGAGAAACACATGACGCACCTTTT
>NW_019947993.1:0-15695 GCF_002910315.2 Salvelinus sp. IW2-2015
TAATATCAATTTAGCCTCAAATAAATAATGAAACATGTTCAATTTGTTTTAAATAATCAAAAAACAAAGTGTTGGAGAAGAAGTAAAAGTGCAATATGTGCTATGTAAGAAAGCTAACATTTAAGTTCCTTGCTCAAAACATGAGAACATATTTTTTTTATTTTTTTTATTTCACCTTTATTTAACCAGGTAGGCAAGTTGAGAACACGTTCTCATTTACAATTGCGACCTGGCCAAGATAAAGCAAAGCAGTTCGACACATACAACAACACAGAGTTACACATGGAGTAAACAAACATACAGTCAATAATACAGTAGAAAATAAGTCAATGGGTAATAACAATGGGAGCAAGTGAGGTGGATAAGGGAGGTGAAGGCAAACAAAAAATATATATAAATAATAAAAATATAATAAAGGCCATGGTGGCATAGTAAATACAATATAGCAAGTAAAAACACTGGAATGATTGGTTTGCAGTGGAAGAATGTGCAATGTAGAGATATTAATTGGGGTGCAAAGGAGCAAAATAAATAAATGCAGTAGGTAAAGAGGTAGTTGTTTGGGCTAAATTATAGATGGGCTATGTACAGTGCAGTAATCTATGAGCTGCTCTGACAGCGGGTGCTTAAAGCTAGTAAGGGAGATAAGTGTTTCCAGTTTCAGAGATTTTTGTAGTTCGTTCCAGTCATTGGCACACGAGAACTGGAAGGAGAGGCGGCCAAAGGAAGAATTGGTTTTGGGGGTAACCAGAGAGATATACCTGCTGGAGCGCGTGCTACAGGTGGGTGCTGCTATGGTGACAGCGGCTGAGATAAGGGGGGACTTTACCTAGCAGGGTCTTGTAGATGACCTGGAGCCAGTGGGTTTGGCGACGAGTATGAAGCATGGGCCAGCCACGAGAGTGTACAGGTCGCAGTGGTGGGTAGTATATGGGGCTTTGGTGACAAAACGGATGGCACTGTGATAGACTGCATCCAATTTACTGAGTAGGGTATTGGAGGCTATTTTGTAAATGACATCACCGAAGTCGAGGGTTGGTAGGATGGTCAGTTTTACAAGGGTATGTTTGGCAGCATGAGTGGAGGATGCTTTGTTGTGGAATAGGAAGCCAATTCTAGATTTAATTTTGAATTGGAGATGTTTGATGTGAGTCTGGAAGGAGAGTTTACAGTCTAACCAGACACCTAGGTATTGTAGTTGTCCACATATTCTAAGTCAGAGCCGTCCAGAGTAGTGATGTTGGACAGGCGGGCAGGTGCAGGCAGCGATCGGTTGGAGAGCATGCATTTAGTTTTACTTGTATTTAAGAGCAATTGGAAGCCACGGAAGGAGAGTTGTATGGCATTGAAGCTCGCCTGGAGTGGTTGTTAACACATTGTCCAAAGAAGGGCCAGAAGTATATCAGAATAGTGTCGTCTGTGTAGAGTGGGATCAGAGACTCACCAGCAGCATATGAAGCTGGTGGTTCCTTTTAACATGAGTCTTCAATATTCCCAGGTAAGAAGTTTTAGGTTGTAGTTATTATAGGAATTATAGGACTATTTCCCTCTATACCATTTGTATTTCATTAACCTTTTGACTTTTGGATGTTCTTATAGGCACGAGTATTGCCAGTGTAACAGTATAGCTTCTGTCCCTCTCCTCGCTACTCCCTGGGCTCGAACCAGGAATACAACGACAGCCACCCTCAAAGCAGCGTTACCCATGCAGAGCAAGGGAAACAACCACTCCAAGTCTCAGAGCGAGTGACGTTTGAAACGCTATTAGCGCGCACCCCGCTAACTAGCTAGCCATTTCACATCGGTTACACCAGCCTCATCTCGGGAGTTGATAGGCTTGAAGTCATAAACAGCGCAATGCTTGACGCACAACGAAGAGCTACTGGAAAAACGCTTGAAAGTGCTGTTTGAATGAATGCTTACGAGCCTGCTGCTGCCTACCACCGCTCAGTCAGATACTTGTATGCTTGTATGCTCAGTCAGATTATATGCAACGCAGGACACGCTAGATAAACTAGTAATATCATCAACCATGTGTAGGTAACTAGTGATTATGATTGATTGATTGTTTTTTATAAGATAAGTTTAATGCTAGCTAGCAACTTACCTTGGCTTACTGCATTCGCGTAACAGGCAGTCTCCTTGTGAAGTGCAACGAGAGGCAGGTGGTTAAAGCGTTGGACTAGTTAACTGTGAGGTTGCAAGATTGAATCCCCCGAGGTGACAAGGTGAAAATCTGTCGTTCTGAACGAGGCAGTTAACCCACCGTTCCTAGGCCGTCATTGAAAATAAGAATGTGTTCTTAACTGACTTGCCTAGTTAAATAAAGATTAAATAAAGGTGTAAAAAAATATATATATATATATTTGGCCAAATCGATGTCCAAAAATACCGATTTCCGATTGTTATGAAAACTTGAAATCGGCCCTAATTAAATCAGTCGACCTCTAGTCATAATGATAGTTTACCCCGGTTTCTAGGATATATAGTATATTCTAGAATGCATCCATTATGTCACAATGATAGTTTAACCAGGTTTCTAGGCTATATAGTATATTCTAGAATTCATCCATGATGTCATAATGATAGTTTAGCCAGGTTTCTAGGTTATATAGTATATTCTAGAATTCATTCAGGATGTCATAATTATAGTTTAACCAGGTTACTAGGCTATATAGTACATTCTAGAATTGCCAGTGTAGATTTCCTGTGCAGGGCAAATTATTAGAGTTGTTGATAAGTCATTGTATAATATTCAGCCAAAAAATTTTCATGCCCTTACATTAAAGGCAAGACATACCTAGATGCAATTACATTCATGAATTGGTTTGAAACCTTTGTTTTAAACCCTTTTTAAAGTTGGTGTCTTGACGGATTTATAGAAAATGGTTTGTCATGAAACACTTTTTATTTATTTAAATGTAACCTTTATTTAACTAGGCAAGTCAGTTAAGAACAAATTCTTATTTACAATGACTGCCTACCCTGGACGACGCTATGCCAATTTTGCGCCGCCCTATGGGACTCCCAATCACGGCCGGTTGTGATACAGCCCGGATTTGAACCAGGATGTCTGTGTGACGCCTCAAGCACTGAAATGCAGTGTCCGCTGCGCCACTCGGGAGCCCCAAAATCATGTTCTAGTGCTGTCCCCAACTAAAATACATCTTGGTCAACCAAGAGTCATCTGTTCTTTCTACCAAGGGCCCCATGTGTTTTTATAAAATGTCTATGTACTGAACTTGTCTGATGCTTTAAGCACGCTGTTTGATTAAATAAATAAGACACACAAATGACCAGAGGGAGCCGGTCGTCAACATAACCTGACCAGAGGGTGCCGGTTGTAGCTGTATTTATTAGAGAGGGGTAAAAAAAAAGATTTTGTTCGGGCGCCAGGCAGGTATTAACCATGCCGAAAGGAAAAGAGTAGAACAGAGAGAGTACCACTACCAGACCCGCACACATCAGCAGAAGAGACTGCCTAGAGTGTAGCCTGTTTACCAGATAGCCAGCGGAGAGAAAAGAGAATACACACCCTATAAAACCCACATCACAGCACAGTCCTTCTACAATTCTTGGTAACCCCACCAAGCATACCTCATACAATAATAATAATGGCAGAGCAATTAAACAGCAACTTCATACACGAAAGAACCCAGTCATCAACAGCGGATTTGCAATAATTTGTATTCTCTTCCAGTGGAGGAGTGCAGAGGGTATGAATGTGGGGATGTTCATATACTCAAAGGCCTTAAAAATGTTCACAATCTTCTCGGCAACATGTCCGTAATACACCCCACCTCAACACAGTTCAAATAATAATAATACACACTTTAAAGCAATCTCCCTTTTAACTACAATGTCCACCCAAATACTTATGGCAGGGCAATAATAGTCCAGCTCCAATGAACTTCACTGGGAAGTGCATTAGGAAAATAGAGAGTGTTTCAGGGTAAAACACTGGAATGATGGAGGGAAGAGAAAGAGAGAAAGGAAACGAGAGATCTTAGCTGTGGTCTTCAGGCGTGCAGGTGTACTGTCTGACTGTCCGATGGTTTGTTGGTTTGTAGGTTAAAGCTTCGCAACAATGTTACTACTAATCCATGCGATCCATAACCGTCGCGGTCCCAAACGAAAATAACCACGCCGGAGAGCGATCACACCGAGGACTGAGTTAAATACTTTATAACTACATACGCTGAAAACAAACAAAACTTCTGCAGCATAGCACACACAATCAAAACTGTCGCGCCACCCAAGAGCTCCTCCCCAAAGAGCTGAACGAGCTCTCTTTTATTTCCTCCTTCCTTACTGCTCATGCGCTCTTAAAGTGGCAGCGCACGGTGAAGGCTCCGTTCAGGATTTTGCCACACTCCTCCCCCCATGAAAAAACAAAGCCTGTAGAAACAGAGAGGATGCAGGCTTTGACAAGTTAATGTTCCTGCTATACAAAATCAGGGAAGTCCTCATCATAGTCCTCCACGAAGAGTTCCTGCAGGTGTTGCTTTTGCCTGCGATCCAGCTCTTCTGCCGTAGGATAGCAGGGCTTTAGGTCAACAACATGCACCGTCCTGACATCTTCCCCNAAGAGCTGAACGAGCTCTCTTTTATTTCCTCCTTCCTTACTGCTCATGCGCTCTTAAAGTGGCAGCGCACGGTGAAGGCTCCGTTCAGGATTTTGCCACACTCCTCCCCCCATGAAAAAACAAAGCCTGTAGAAACAGAGAGGATGCAGGCTTTGACAAGTTAATGTTCCTGCTATACAAAATCAGGGAAGTCCTCATCATAGTCCTCCACGAAGAGTTCCTGCAGGTGTTGCTTTTGCCTGCGATCCAGCTCTTCTGCCGTAGGATAGCAGGGCTTTAGGTCAACAACATGCACCGTCCTGACATCTTCCCCTGTGTCCTCCAAACAGACCAAGTAGTTCACTGTTCCCAACTGCTGCACTACACGGTATGGACCTTTCCATCTCGAAGCTAGCTTGGCAGTGAACTTCTTAGACGCCTTTGACAGATGATGTGAACGTAACCAGACACGAGACTGGGGTGGGAAACACACGTCTCGTCTATGTTTGTCATAGTTTCTCAGCTGTCGTTGTTTGGCTTTGGTTTTGCTGGCCTCCACACTGGCTAGCAAGGTGTGGTGGTGTTGTACGGCATCAAACGCTGGGCAGTCAGGTGAAACATTGGAACTTTGCAAGACTCTGTCATAATCTCTGTCATAAAGGTCTGTCATCGGACCTTTTAGTGGTCTTCCCAGGTGGAGTTTGGCGGGAGTGACTCCAGAAGTCTCCTGCACGGCAGAGTTCAGTGCAAAGCGAAATCCTGGAAGATGCTGATCCCACCTTGTGTGCTGATCCCCCACGAATGAAGCAATCATCCCCTTCAGGGTTCGGTTTACCTTCTCGGTCAGGTTGGTCTGAGGATGGTAGGCTGTGGTCAGCTTGGCAATTACACCCCAGTAGGTACAGAGCTCTTTGTATATTCCTGATATGAACTGCGGACCTCGGTCAGATAGGATTTGGTATGGAATTTCAAATCTGGTAAAGACCTCCCGTCGCAGAATTAGAGGAAACGGTCCCATGAGTTCAATTCCCAACATTTCATTTGGATGGTTTACCACGGTCTGCTGCATTTTCCCAGCAGGTCTGCCAATGTCTGGTTTGTATTTCTGGCAGACTTCACACTGCTGTACAAACTTCCGGGTATCAACCCACATGCCTGGCCAGTAAACCACCTCTTGTAGTCTTCGATACGTCTTAAAAACTCCAAGATGGCCACTCATGGGATTAGCATGATAAYCTTGGATTATCTGGTCACTCAATGTAGAGGGAATGAAGACGCGATAATGGGTGCTGTGTATTCCATCTCCTCTTGGAGTTTTTCGATACACTTTATCCTGAATTATGCTATACTTATCATTGAATGACTCTTCGAGTCGTCTTCAGACAGACTCTTGTGGATCACCATGATGGCAGCATCCTTCTGCTGTGCTCTCCATACACTCTCATCATCCAGGGGAAAGGAATCATCCAGACACTTAGCGGTAGTATAAGTGCTGCACAAGGGAGGATAAACATTGGCAGTCTCTGTAATCCGAGAAAGGGCATCTGGTACAACGTTCAGTTTTCCTTTGCGATACTCAATGATGAAGTAAAACTTCTGCAGTCTGATAGACCAGCGAATAAGACGGCTGTTGGTCTTGCCTGTTGCCAGAACCCACTGCAGAGCAGCGTGGTCTGTGACAACGGTGAAGATCTTCACCTCCAAGTAGTAGCTCCATTTCTCCAAAGCCCAGACCACAGCGAGGCACTCCCTTTCAGTCGTTGAATAATTCCTCTCGGCTGAATTAAGGGTGCGACTTGCATAGGCAAGGACTTCTTCTGTTCCAAGTCCTGTTTGTTGAGCCAAGACTGCTCCAAGTCCTGTTTGACTTGCATCCGTGTACACAATGAAATGAGCATTCATGTTAGGATGTCCAAGCACTAGAGGAGTAATTAGACTGTTTTTGAGTGCTTCAAATGCACTTTGGCATGCAGAGGTCCATTGGAATTTCACACCCTTCTTCTTAAGGTGGTTGAGGGGTTCGGCGACCTTTGAAAAGTCAGGCACAAACCTGTGGTACCATCCAGCCATACCCAGAAAACGCTGAACAGCCTTGAGGGATGTGGGAATTGGGAATTCCTGCACGGCTGCAACTTTGGCTGGATCTGCATGGATACCTTCAGCATTAACCACATGACCAAGGAACTTGAGTTCTGGCAAACAGAAACGACACTTCTTCAAGTTCAAGGTCAAACCTGAGTGGAGAAGCACGAGAGGGCAGGGAGGGAGCGTCGAAAGAAGGGAGTCGGAGAAGGGAGAGAGGGAGGGAGTGAAAAGAGGGCAGTGAGAAGGAGAGGGAGTGGAGAAGAGAGAGGGAGGGAGGTGCAAAGAGAGGGAGTGGAGAAGGGAGAGGGAGGGAGGGAAAGAGGGAGTGAAGAAGAGAGAGGGAGGGAGGTACAAGATGGAGTGGAGAGAAGAGAGGGAGGGAGGTGAAGAGGAGTGGAGAAGAGAGAGGGAGGGAGAATGAAAGAGGGAAGTGGAGAAAGAAGAGAGGGAGGGAGGTGAAAGAGGGAATTGGAGAAAGGGAAGAGGGAGGGAGGTGAAAGAAGTGAGTGGGAGAAGAAGAGAAGGAGTGGAGAAGAGAGAGGGAAGGAGGTGAAAGAGGGAGTGGAGAAGGGAGAGGAGTGGAGAAGGGAAGAGGGGGGAGGTGAAAAGAGGGAGTGGAGAAGGGAGGAGGGAGGGAGGTGAAAGAAAGGGAGTGGGAGAAGGGAGAGGGAGGGAGGTGAAAGAGGGAGTGAGATGAAGAGAGAGGGGGGAGGTGAAAGATGGAGTTGGGAGAAGAAGAGAGGGAGGGAGGTGAACAGAGGGAAAGTGGGAGAAGAGAGAGGGAGGGAGATGAAAGAGGGAGTGGAGAAGAGAGAGGGAGGGAGGTGAAAGAGGGAGTGGAGAAAGAGAGGAAGGAGTGGAGAAAGAGCAGAGGGAGTTGGTACGCGTGAAAGAGGGAGGCTGCGCCACCGAACGGGAGAGGGAGTGGAAGAGGGAAGAGGGAGGAGGTGGAAGAGGGAGTGGAGAAGGGAGTAGGAGTAGGAGAAGAGAAGAGGGAGGGAGGTGAAAGAGGGAGTGGAGAGGGAGAGGGAGGGAGGTGTAAAGAGGCAGTCGGAGAGGGGATGGGGATTTGGGAGTAGAAAGAGGTGTATATTCATCTGGCCGAATTGTAATACATCTGTTTCTGGTAAAAAATGGCTCAGGTGGAGGGAATCAAGCTGAAGGGATGAAAGAGGCAGGATGAAATTTCAGGAGTCAAAGTTGTAAAGGGAGAGGGTGGTATTGTAGAAAGCAAGAATTATAGGTTGCTATAGTGAAATCATTGTCAATAGACGTCTAAACGGTATGTAGAGAAGAGAGAGAGGAGGACCGGAGAGGAGTAGAGAGAGGTGAAGAATCACAGGGAGAGAGAGGGAGACGGGAGAGCAGAGAGAGAGAGGAGAGAAGATGAGGTGGGGGTAGACAAGGGAAGACAAGGAGAGAGAAGAGAGGAGGAAAGAGGGTGGGAGAGAGTGAAGAGAAGAGAGATATACCTTAGTAAAACTCTGCACACTCCCGTAGAAGGTTACTATGACTCTCATAAGCAGCCAAAATTAATCTAGTGAACCCAAAAGTCTGAATGAAACACCTCACTGTCCCCAATTCCTCAAGATCCAACTCTGCTCTCTCTATCCTTCTCTCTCTACTCTACCTTATGAGATAAGAGAATACCTCTCGAAAACATGATTCTTATTGAGTTAATTCAGTTAGGCAACGTCAACATGTTGCCCATCAAAAGCTGTATATTGGACCATCCGCCGTTTTATGAATCTTGTCACTAATATTCAGGGAACAGCTCAAATCTTTTGGGGTAGAGGACACATTGATAAGTGAATGATTCCTGATATGCAAAAATAGATATATGGTTATGGACTCATACACAATTCATGAACCCAGAGAGAATTTCAACCCACCGGATTTCCTCTTGTTACCAACCCTAAAATACACCATAAAGATCTAGATGACCTCATCATGACCTGAGTCTCAGGCAAGCCAAGGCCTGCCAGCACTATTGTGAAACAGAATTACTGGCCATGATCCCAAACCTTCATCATGGACCTGAGTCTCAGGCAGGGCTATATCCTTAATGGTGACACAAGCTAATGGACTCCACAACCTCATCATGACCTGAGTCTCAGGCAGGGCTAACCTTATTGTGACCAAGCCACTGATCACCACTTAACCTCATCATGGACCTGAGCGTCTCAGCCGCAGGGCTGCCCATTATTTGTGACAGCAATCCCAGTGATGTTGGTTGGTAGATAGAGCAAGCATGAAGACAGTTAAAGGATACTACTTGTCGTTGACGACATCACTTTTGCATGACTAAGCCCTAATAGCCCCAAGTCAAACCATTGAACACCCGCCACTTAAAAAGCCATGGTCAGTCTGTAGACATGTAATCCACATAATTTTGTGTTGTGTTGTGGTGTAAGGAGGGGGGGAAGGGGGGAGGGAGGGGAGGGGGGGTTCACGGGTGCGCATATTTTGTAACCTGATAATTAGCGGTATGTGTGTGTGTAGTGTGTAGTGGTGTAGTGTGAATGTGTGGTGTAGTGTGTGTGTGTTGTTTGTGCTTTCAATGAATTCTGAAAAAAAGTAAAACCTCCTGATAAACATTTGTAAACTGGGTCATACCACTCTGATAACGTAATGTCTGAGCATCAGTTTTCCCTTCATGTCCCATGGCAGGCTTAAATCCGTAACCGCTGTCCATATTCGAAGGGCTAACGGCCCTATTCGAACAATGGAAATCTAAAGTTCATAAGATGCTTAGGCATAAGAATTGCCATTTCCGATAAATGCTGTCATAAACGCCCTGTTGTAAGAGCTGTAATACAAAGTTGTCATGTCATTAATAACGCTGTCATCACAACCTTGTAATGATTATGAACAACTAGTCGTAAATTGCTGTAAATATAATGATGTCATAACATTGTCATAACGGCTATCCCAAAATGTTTTGTACATATTGTACCACTATTGTCCATAATGATGATAATAAAATGTTGTCTTATTGACATATAGAAACGCTGTTTCATAAAATTGCTGATAAAGTAAATAATTTGTTGTCATCCATTAACGCTGGTTTCAGTAATGAGCTGTAAATAATTGTTGTCAATACCACAACTGGTTCATAATTTGCTAAAGTAATTATATGTTGTCATAACACCTCGGTCATAATATAAGCATGTAGATATAATGTTGTCGGATAAAAACACTGGGATCATAATTATGCCCTGTATTATAATGTGATGTTCATAACACTTAAGTCATAAGCTGTCATAAAAATGCTGTAGTACAATGTGTGTCAATAATCCAGCTATCCATAATTTTACGTTGTACATATATGCTGTCATAATACGCTAGGTCATAATAAGGCTGTCATAGATTTTAAGATAGTCATTAGATTGCTGAAGTAATGTTTTGGGTCAAGACGTCTAAATCATTAAATGCCTGTCCATAATGCTATGTAATGTTTTATCACATACCATCCACGCTATCATAATGGGGGAGAGGGGGAGGGGTTCCGGTGGGCGGCGCATATTTCTGTATTAAAGACCGTGTTGTGTGTCCGCTGATGTGTGTATGTGTGTTGTGTGTTGTGGTGTGTGTGTGTGGTGTGCTGTGTGTGTGTGTGATGTGTGTGTGGGGTGCTTTCTGTTCTGAAAAAGTAAAACCTCCTATAAACATTTAACTGGTCTAACTCTTACGTAGTGTTGAGCATCCAGTTTCTCCTCATGTCCCATGCAGGCTTCCCGTAAGCAGAGTTTCATCCATGGTGTTCGGTTGTCCCACTAAAATGGCTGTTATTATTAGCCTTGTCCATATTGGACCTATCATTCACATGCCATGTCCCATATTACACTGTAATGTACCAATACGTCTGTATTTCATAAATTGTTGTCATAAATGCATGTCCATGTCATCATTATTGCTTCCGAAATCATTTAATTTAAATTTATAAAACCTGTTATAAAAAACTGGTCGTAAATGAAACCTGTACTAATATTTGTTCAGTAACATAAACATATTGTCTATAATTTCTTGATTAATCTAAAACGCCTACATCTTCTTATAATTCTGTTGTCCATATAAATGAAAATGACTACACACTATCTGATCATAAAGTAAGAAGTCATCTTATATTATGTTGCCTCCATTAACGACTGTCATATTAGGCCTGCAATATGAGTTGTTCATAAAACGCTGTCGTATAATGTTTTAAATGGCTGTAAGAAATATAATAGGTTGCTCCATATAAAACTGTCATAACTGCACTGTTAAAATAAATGTTGCTGCATCCATAACAACAAGTCATAATAAAATAGACTAGTATATAATGTTGGTCAGGAACACTGCATCATATGCTGTTAATAACTCTGGGTTGTCACCTAAGGTAGACAACTGTTCATAAATGCTTCATAAGCTGTTACAGTTGGTCAATAACACCTTGCTCCAATCGAAATAAATGTATGTCAAAAATTAAATAGTTAGCTGTCCATACCCTAGAGAAATCACATTGACTGGGCCAAATAGCCTTTGGTTACCTAGCTCGTCATAAAAAGCTCTCAATACAGCTGTCAATATAATGCTTCATAATGCTGTAACATTGTGGGGTGAAATCACTAATACGTCGGTATCAATTACATGCAGTCATAAATGCCTCCGTAAATGTTTTTCATACCTCGGAGAGCTATAAGATAATCCGGGGGGGGGTGGGGGTTTCTCGAGAGGGTGCGCGATATTTTCGAATAATTAGCGTGTGTGCCTCCGTGTTGTGTGGTTGTGTCCGTGGTGGTGTGTGTGTGTGTGTGTGTGTGTGCTTTTCTGGTTCTGAAATTAAAAAAAGTAACAACCTCCTATAAACATTTAACTGGTTTCTACCTGTACGTAGTGTTGAGCACAATCCATTCAGTTTGACCAATCAGTTTCCTGCAGCCTTCCAGTAACGCTATGTCTTATTGCTGTCAATAATGCTGTTATAAATGACATTGTCTAGTTTGCCCATCAATAATTGCTGTAATCACGCTGTTGCTCACTATGCTGTAATAATGCTTTGAGCTATAATGCTTCGTCATGTCATCCACCACGCTTGGTTCATAGAACCTGTTATACAGCTGGGTCGTAAAATGCTGTAATAATGTTGTCATACCCACATTGTCAAATAACGCTATCATAATGTTGTCAATATCCACCTGTCCATAATGAATGCATCCATAATCGTTGTCAATAACCTGTCCATAATCTGTAATAATGTTGTCATAAGATGTCATAAATGCTGTAATAAGTTTGTCCATGAATAACAAATGTTCTATACTATGCTGACCGTAAAACCCATAATGTTGTCATATACACTGTCATAATGACTGTAATAATGTTGTCATAACACTGTCAATAAGCTGTAATAATGTTGTCATAACACTGTCATAACCTAGCCTGCTTCAATATATGCCTGTTTAATGTAAATTGTTCCGGATACTTTCAAAATAACCGAGCTAAAGGGTCTATAAAATCGCTTGTCATAATGAGCTGTCAATAACGCTGTCATATTATATTATCATTGTTCATTTAAAATGCTGTCCCATGGAACATTTATCAGCCTGCTCTAGAAATGCTTCACATGTAATGTGGGTGTCATACCATACGCTTTAAAACGTCATAAGCTGTTTCATTATCCCATGCTGTAATGTTGTCATATTTAATCTTGGAATATTATCAAAATAGAGTGCCGGAAAGCTAATCATATTTACCCCATGTTTGTCATGAAAAATAACCATGACAGAACTCCGATTCATTCAATAGCTGTCATATCCATGCGTAAGTTGGTAATTTTAGATTTGTCATTATTGGATTGCTTTGTCATACCCAAGCATGCTGTGTCATAATGTTGCTCCATACTACACGGTCATAATGCTGTGAAATATGCTCCCGTACAATTAAGGTTGTTGCATTAAGAATATCTTGCGAATCATTCTAGGATCCGTTGTCATACCCCACACTGTCCATACCATCGCTGTAACATAATGTTGTCATATTATAGCTGTCCGTAATGTTGTTCATACCACAACTGGGTCATACATGTTGCCATAACACTTTTGTCATAAAATGTTGTCATAAACACTGTCATAATGCTTTTATCGCTATAAAGGCTTGTAATGTTGTCATGAAACGCCATCTAAAAATGTTTGTCCAAAACAACTGTATAAAACTTTATATGACTGTCATTACCATTTGCATCGTAATGTTGTCATAACGCTATCCAATGTGATCACTAACACTGTCATAATGCTGTCATAATGTGTCCAATAAGGCTGTCGTAATGTTGTCAATAACACTGTCATAATGCTGTTGTCAATGACGTTTGGCCCTGTGGGTAAAGGTTATGACCCCCCATAAAATACCTTTCTTTTCTCCCTTCCCTCTCTCTTGACTCAACAGAGGGACTCCTTGAATAGCCTTTGTTAAAACCAGAGATTCTGGGAATTTCAGAAAGGTGGGGGGAAATGAACCATATTTTGGGAATCTCAACCAGTTGACATATGCGTTGGTAAACTTAATGAATATGATTTGTCAGTTCGGTTGTCATCTGAGTCCATTCTCATCAATGATAGGATGACAATAAACGGTACAGTGGAAAGTCTAAAAAACATTATAGAGTTATCAATTCACATGGAATTGTTGTGCAATTCAAATGTTTAATATAAAATTATTGGTGAAGAAGATTAAATGGTAATTTACGATTCCAAATGAGAAGAATTTGGGTTTTCAATAAGGTTAGGGGCTTCTGCTAATCAGTGGCCCGCGCCCGCTCGTGAAGGAGACATGGGTCAATAAAAAGCGGCATCGAAACCACCCTTTCCCTCCCTATATAAGGGACCCTTGACGAAAAATGTAACGCCCCTCTACTTGTTCACCGGGTACATTATTTGAATGACGATCCTGATGTCACCGCGCAAAGCAGGGTTCAGAATAATAATCTCCTACAGAACCGACAGCCAAAACACTATCCTCAACAAAGACGAGTTTGAGCTTTGGAATTTTGCGAATAGGTAGGTAGAAACACCCTTGAAACCTCTATATTCCACCATACAGGAATGTATACAATCCACCTCCTCTCAGTAAAAACCGTTTGAGTTTTAGGCACACAGTGCAAGACTCCAGCAATTAACGCAGGTTCAAGGTAAGGCCCACACGTCAGAGTATCATAATACCGTTACATACTCACACCCTAGACCCAACCACGAACGTTTACTCTTCCCACTTCACAAACGTATCCAGTGAAACCACAACTTTAAAGACCAAGACCATTCTTCTTCATAAGGACAAAGCGACTCTGTTGGACAAAGGACCTGCCTGTCCTTCCTTATCCTCTAAAAAACCACCGTCAATCAACTTCAGCCTATCCATTCCGAAGTCGCAGCTCAGCCAATTAGAGTAAATATTTATTTGCATTTTTCCTTTTTCCAAAATGGGCCGGTGGTTTAATTTAGAATTCCGCATAAGATTCCCTGTGACTTTACTGAAAAAATAGAGTATTGCCTACGCCCCCGATAGAGACCCAACAACCAAATCGCTGCTTCTCTCTCATCCTTTTGTTCTTCAGTTCTCCCGCTCTTTCAACTCAAACCCAGCCCCTTTTCCCTTTGGGTAACGCAGCTGTATATCTGTTCCGTCCACTAGGGACGTTTTAACTTATAATGACGTAAATTTTGTAATCAAGGCATGATTCATATCTTGTATAGTTTTCGTGTGATTAGTTAGGTATTCTATTCAGCCCTCCACAATAAAATAAATTTAAGTTAAACCACAACCCGACAACCCAAATACACATCCAAAACCAACTCTCTCTCAAGCACAGTGCGTTGGATGGAGACGTACGCCTTTCCTATGACTTACCTTTGCAAATAGGCTCCGTACTAAATTTTGACCTTCCATCGCCCAGTAGAGACCTTATTTTTAAGAAGGTATCATCGACGTAATGCGTGGGCGACGCTCATGGGGACCATGCGAAAGCATAATATGCCTTCCGTGGGAGGTATATGAGCTTTTCCAAAATAAGTGGGACATGATATGAATATCGGATGTCTACTAAGAGCTCACAGAATTATTAGAACCTAAGACACGCAATAGAGAATAGGTACACGTCCCCTTGGTTGCCGTCCGCAGCATACCTTACTGTGGGTGAGGATCGGCTCCTCAGTACCTGGCGGATTGACAGAACAGAAGAAGAGCTAGATGTTATGTATGCTAGTCCGAGCATCTACTATCGAAGGCCTAGTAATCTGCAGGTGTAAGAGCCTCCATGGCCGCACAAACATCCTGTGCATCCTGTTGCACCGGCATCTGATAGTCCCGCGATATGCAACTTTTCAGAAGACAGGAACCAATAACACATAGTCAGGTTAGCAAAGGGCTAGCTTTTTTCAAACAGAAATTTGCATCTGTAGCTCTAACTCCAAAATGGTTTTGGGACACTGTAAGCCCATGGAGAATAAGAGCACTCATCCCAGCTGCCATTGCACTGTAACTTCAAGCATCTCCAATCCAAAATTTAATCTAGAATTGGCTTCCTATTTCGCAACAAAGCCCTTCATCATGCTGCCCAAACACAGCCTCGTAAAACGGATTCGGCGATGCATTTTACAAAATAGCCTCCAACACTCTACTCAGCAAAACTGGATGCAGTCTATCACAGTGCCATCCGTTTGTCACTAAACCCCATATACACCACCACTGCTGTCATGCGGACCTTATGCTCTTGTTGGCTGGCCCTCGCTAAATATTCGTCTCCAAAACATTGGCTCCTAGGTCATCTATAAGTCTTTGCTAGGTAAAGCTCCACCTTATTTCTCAGCTCACTGGTCACCATAGCAACACCACCACGTAGCACGCGCTCCACATGTATATCTCACCAGTTCATCCCCAAGCAACACCTGCTTTGCTGCCTTTCCTTCCAGTTCTCTGCTGCCAGTGCGGAACGAATTGCAAAAATCGCTGAAGTTGGAGACTTATATCTCCCTCACTAACTTTAAGCATCAGCTATCTGACCAGCTTACCGATCGC
>NW_019947993.1:15720-18456 GCF_002910315.2 Salvelinus sp. IW2-2015
TCAAAGCTGCAGCCTTTAGTCCTGTCAGACAGACTGTATGTCTTTCAGATGATCACGACAGAGGAGGAGTAGATTATGTCATCATCCAGATAGACAAGACAATTTCTACCCTCAGATCTCCCAGACAGTCTCCATCAACCTTTGGAAGGTTGCTGCAGCATTCTTCAAACGCAAAAGGCATGACTTTGAAGGAGTAACAACCAGCAGGGGTGACAAAGGCAGTCTTGTTCCTGACTAGCGGGATCCATTGCCACCTGCCAATAGCCACTCTTCGAGTCTTCTTCAGGCAGACTCTGTGGATCGCCATGATTTCGCCACACGGTCGTCAACATAACCTGACCAAGGGTGCCGGTCCGTCACATAACTGACCAGAGGGTGCCGGTCGTCAACATAACCTGACAAGAGGGTGCCGGTCGTCAACATAACCTGACCAGAGGGAGCCTCTCCCCTTATATGCTGCTGGACTTCGTAAATTCTGCCGTTCTGCTCCTGAATTTTCAGTAATAGACTACACCAGCAGTCAGCAACCTTTTCCAGTTGGAGTGCCAATTTATCTGACCATTTCAAAATCAAATGTATTTGTCACATACACATGGTTAGCAGATGTTATCGCGAGTGTAGCGAAATGCTTGTGCTTCTAGTACCGGACAATGCAGTAATAACCACAAGTAATCTAACCTAAACTTTCCAGCAACTACTACTCTTAACACACAAGTGTAAAGGGATAAAGAATATGTACATAAAGATATATGAATGAGTGATGGTACACAACGGCATAGGCAAGATGCAGTAGATGGTATAGAGTACAGTCTATACATATGAGATGAGTAATGTAGGGTATGTTAAACATAAAGTGGCATAGTTTTTTAAAGTGGCTTAGTGATACATGTATTTACATAAAGATGGCAAGATGCAGTAGATGATATAAGAGTACAGTATATACATATGAAGATGAGTAATGTAGGGTATATAAACATAAAAGTGGCAAAGTCCATTTCTACCAATCTGTGTGCCACTTATGATTTAATAATGCTGCAGCTGTACACAGCCCATCTGTAAATAGCTCATCCAACTGCCTACCTCGTCCCCATGTTTTTATTTACTTTTTTTGCTCTTTTGCGCACCAGTATTTCTACTTGCACATCATCATCTGCACATCTATCACTCCAGTGTTAATTTGCTAAATTGTAATTACTTCGCTACTATGGTCTATTTATTGCCTTACCTCCGTACTCCATTTGCACACACTGTATATAGATTTTTCTATTGTGTTATTGACTGTATGTTTGTTTATCCCATGTGTAACTCTGTGTTGTTTTTGTCACACTGCTTTGCTTTATCTTGGCCAGGTCGCAGTTGTAAATGAGAACTTGRTCTCAACTGGCCTACCTGGTTAAATAAAGGTGAAAAACAAAATTTAATAAAAAATACTTTTTAAAAATCATAACTTTGTTGACAACACCCAAATGGATACTGTCATTAACGCGGTTCTTAATACTGTAGCAAACATTATAACATTATATAACATTAAGCAGGACATTCAAGCGAGCCTTACAATTATAATCCAAAGTTGTGTGAAATGCACTCATAAGCTTCTTGGAAATGGAGGTTACTTCCCTGAGTTTTCCCCCATTCAGAATACATTGTGAAAAACTAAAATCTTTGTTAACCATTTTTGCTCTAATCAGATATTGTACATCCATAACTATCGGTTTCCTCATTAGCAGGGAGGAGTTTCTACAACCAAATTGCATGTTCATCGCCCTCGTTCCGCTATTTTAGGAAACACAGAAAGGGGCCTATATTGGAGACCAAAAGTCGTCAGGCACAGTGCTTAGAGTTTCAACAACATGAATAACTTATTTCTAGCCTACAATCATCGATGTTTCTACTAATGTGAAAACAAGACAATATATGACTATTCTTGCTCAATTTAAGACAGTTGTCAAATAATTGTAACATTCATTACAGATGTCAATTGTTGTACAACATCATGGCTARGCTGTTGGCATCACCTTTTACAGTAGATTTCCACTGTTGTGGGCCTTTAATCACTTGTCTGACTTTGTTATTTACACAGGAGAGATACAGGACTATTGTGGATCCTTTGGGGAACCTCAACAACCTCATGATGCTGACGAGGCAGAGAAGAGTCTCTCCAGATCAGAACACAAGAAACACCAGCAGAGATCCACAGGGATGAGAACTCACCGCTGCTCTAGCTGGGGGAAGATATTCACCTCATCAGGCATTAAAATTCATCAGAGAATCCACACAGGAGAGAAATGTTATAGCTGTGTTCAATGTGGGAAGAGTTTTGGTGCATCTAGATATCTGACAGTGCACCAGAGAATACACACAGGAGAGAAACCTTATAGATGTGCTCAATGTGGGAGGAGTTTTACTACATCTAACAATCTGACTGTACACCAGAGAACACACACAGGAGAGAAATGTTATAGCTGTGTTCAATGTGGGAAGAGTTTTGGTGCATCTAGAGATCTGACAGTGCACCAGAGAATACACACAGGAGAGAAACCTTATAGCTGTGGTCAATGTGGGAGGAGTTTTGGTAAATCGTGCCATCTGACTCAACACCAGAGAACACACACAGGAGAGAAACCTTATAGCTGTGGTCAATGTGGGAGGAGTTTTGGTCAATCGTGCCATCTGACTCAACACCAGAGAACACACACAGGAGAGAAACAAACCCTACAGCCTATATGGGCTCATAGT
>NW_019947994.1:0-3299 GCF_002910315.2 Salvelinus sp. IW2-2015
CACATGCAAATAACTCAACCGCATATTTCACAATTTTTTACCGATAGTACTATCACAAAACCGACAAATAAGATATAATTAAGTCACTAACCCAAGGAAACAACTTACATCAGATACCAGTTCTTATAACATTTATACCAAAATCTATGTTTTTGTTCGAAATGTGCATATTTGAGTATAATCAAGTTTTACATGCACCTTGAGCTTACCATCTCAAATAGCAGCCGAAGCAGCCCGAATTAATTATAGAGAGTGAGGCAACGTGAAATACCATACATGAAAATACATTGTTACAGCAAAATAAAGATGAAATTCTTTGGAAATCCACCAATATTACAATTTAAGTGTTTTACAGTGAAAACACAATTATCAGCCAATTATATAAGCTTATGACAAAGCCACCCACACAAACGCATATCAGCAGCAAAATGTCTAGCGATGGCCAAAACCCACAAAATTATATAAATTATCACTAACCATACCAAACTCATCAGATACTCCTGATAACATCATGTGACCACAGATACATAATATTGTTTTGTTCCGAAAATTTGCATATTTTAACTACAAAATCCTGGTTTTCATGTGAATACGTAGCCAAGAATGCACCATATTGCTCCAGAGACATTTTGACAGCACCTAAATCTAAATCAAATAACTACAACAATAAACTTGACTAAAAAAACATGTGTACAGCTCAAATGAAAGTTACCTAGTTCTTAATGCAAGCGCCTTTTAGTTTTTAAAATACTTAGTACGACATACAGCCTTTACTATTAGCGAGACAGCGCCCGCCAACGCTGGATATTAGTAGTAACATTTTCCCAGAAATACCGAATAACAGCATAAATGGTCCTTTACTGTCCTGAGCTCCATCAAGGAATCTTGTACAAGGTCCTTTTACAGGAAACCATTGTGTTTGGTTTATAGAATTGCCTCCATCTCCTTGTAGAATGAGCAAACCAAAACTAGCCGTGGCGCGAAGAGTCCAGACTCCCCGACGCAAACAACCGCAAAACTCCAAAATACTCCCCCGATCAATCGCGTGAAAATTCTATGATAAAACATATGAAAAAACATTTAACCTACATGATATTGTCACATTTTATCAAGTAAAAATCAAAACCGGAAGATCTGACACACGTCCTAACCGAACGCTTTTTCATAAAAGCCCCAATCGTGACATGTTCTTCCTGCCCCGTGCTGCACAAAAGGGAAATCTTGGTTCACGTAATTCCAAAAAGCTTTTCATCGTCTCAATAAAGCTAGACACCCCATTCCACTTCTCACCAGCCTATTGAACATCTAGTGGAAGCCGTAATGAAGTGCATGGTTACATCCCCTAGAATTTTCAAGAAAACTTTAAATAGGAGAAGGCACTGAAGAGAGGCCCTCATTTCAGAATTTCACTTCCTGTCTGAAGTCTGCTCAGAATGAGGTCTGTTTGATCACATATAATTCCAAAACCGTTTTAAAACTTGAGAGTTGTTTTTCTATACAATATAATAATAGATATGATATTGTACGACAAGATAAGAGTATTGGCATTTTTAATTTGGCCGATTTTTTCTAAAGTAAACAGCGCTCCCCCTATTACAGGAAAACCATTTCTTCCTTTTGAGAACAATCTACACCTCATCTAACTTGAAAAATTTGAAACTGTCTTCCGGTTATATATTTATCTGTTCAAGTCTATTTCTGAGTAGCTCTGGTTCCAGTTCCGTTACTGAACTTGGATTGCTGGCCATTCAAGGTCAGCCACACACAAATAACCCTTGGACAAAAGATATTGTAGGGTTACGGGGACAGGGTTGTAAAATGTTAGTACTGTAGTAATTATCTTTCTGCTGTTCTATTAATAACATATATAAATTTTAAAGCTGTCAATAATCTTGAAACAAACATTGTAGTTGTCCCATCTGTCCCCCTCACACATAATACTGCCTGGATTACAACCCAACAGTAATAACTGCCTGTTACACCCACTAGTAACTGCCTGCGATTACACCACCATAATACTCGCCTGGATTTACAACCACAAAGAAACTGTTCTGGATTACCACAACATAAAGTACTTGCCCTGGATTCACCACAATAATACTGCCTGGATACTGGATTACACCACATAATACTGTCTGGATTACACCACATAATACTGCCTGGATTACACCACATAGTACTGCCTGGATTACACCACATAGCACAGGGAGGCTGTAACAACGTGAACTGATGTGTGTCAGTGTCTTCATTCCTCTCTTTGTTTTTCTCCATCACTCTCTGTCTCTTTCTCCTCTTGTCAGTCTGGAGTGCTGTTCCATCTGTGGCCACAAGGTGGAGTGAGAAGATCATGTAGAAACACATGGAACACCAACCAGCGCCATTAAACAACACACATCTTTAAATTTAAATGAAATGTTGATTCTGTGATTCTCCTCATAGTTTCGAAAACAAAAATATACAGAAAATAAACAGAAATGTCTATTTAGCTTTGCAACATAACTGGTAGTCCTTAGCATGAAGCTGCATCTCCACAGTCCAAAGCCATACTCAGACCTCTTCAGTATCAACAGTACCTTCTTCTCCACAGACTCTCTGACCAATGGTCAGATACACCTATTGTTATTCTCTATATTCTTTATTTTCTTGACCTATAACTCAAGCAGAGATTGGTCACTGTTTCTCTAATTTGGCACACAGAAACTAGAGACCATGAGTAACTGTTTCAAAGATAATGGCACCGATTGGCCTGTAGGTGGCACTGTTATAAGCAGTCTCACATAAACCCTCACATCTGTTGCCCCGTTTGACCTAGAGACTTAAAACTTTGTAATAGGTGTCTGCTCATGCTGAACAAACTTGCCTCAAGGACTCATTTTACGTGTCCATTTTAAATCCTTCGTAAATCCACTCCACAATGACCTGTCAACTTGAAATTGTTTAGGGTCATCAAAGACATTACCATGATGAACCATGTTAAGTTTGGCATTAATATCTTAAAAAGTCAAAAATTACTTTTTTGACTATGTAACGCTAATCCTTAAAATAATAATTTAAAATAGACTTCTCATGGACTAAAAGTCAGATTCACTCCAAATGTGGACTTTGGACTCATCACAATAGTCCCTAAAGAGGACTCATCACAATGGTCCCTAAAGAGGACTCATCACAATGGTCCCTAAAGAGGACTCATCACAACAGTCCCTAAAGAGGACTCATCACAAAAGTCCCTAAAGAGGACTCATCACAAAAGTCCCTAAAGAGGACTCATCACAAAAGTCCCTAAAGAGGACTCATCACAA
>NW_019947994.1:7008-12250 GCF_002910315.2 Salvelinus sp. IW2-2015
TGCCGACCCACATAATAATGCCTGGATGACACACATATACGTGGATACCACTTCCTGGATGACAATAGACTGGGCCACATAGTACTGCCTGGATGACACACATAGTACTGCCCTGGATACACCACAATAGATGCCTGGATTACCACAGCTGAATACACAGTACTGCTGGATTACACACATAGAGTGATCACAATACCTGATTACACCACATAGATACCTGGATTACACCACATATACTGCCGGATACAAGTACCCTATAACACTGACTGCTGGATTAACCAACATAATACTGCTGATACAACACTAACGCCTGAGTATACCACATATACTGCTGATTACACACATATACGCTGATTACACTACATAATACTGCCTGGATTACACTAGCATACATCTATACTGCCCGGTGATACACACATAATACTGCCTGGATACACATGTTGCTGGACACTATAATACTGCCTGAATTACACCAATAACACAGCTGGGATAACCATTATCCTGGGGGGAACAAGGGGGGGGGGTCCCTGGATTAACCAATAATACTGCCGATTACACAACAATACTGCTGGATTACACCACATAATAACCTGGATTTACACCACAATAGTGGCCTGGTACACACATAATACTGCTGGATTACACACTATTCTGTCACATAATACTGTCTGGATTACACCAATAAACTCGCCCCATAGACTCTGATAAAATACTCGATACACATACTTTGTCCACTAATTTCTGATACTTACTGCTGATACACCAATAGACTGCGACACCTAGAAGGCTGTAAAACGTAACTGATTGTGGTCAGTGTTCATTCCTCTCTTTGGTTTTCTCCATCTCGCTGTTCTCTTTCTCTTTGTCATCTGGTCGTTCATCTGTGGCACAGTGAGGATGAAGACATGTAGAACACATGGACACACAACCAGCGCCCATTAAAAACACATCCTTTAAATTTAAAATAAATGGTTGATTTCTGTGATTCTCCTCATAGTTTCCGAAAACAAAAATTACACGAAATAACAGAAATTCATTAGCTTTGCAACATAACTGGTAGCCCTTAGCATGAGCTGCTTCCACATCCAAAGCATACTCAGACTCATATAACAGTACTTTTCTCCACAGACTCTCTGACAATGGTCAGATACACCTTATTGTTATTCTCTAATTTTATTTTCTTACTCTATAACTCACGCAGAATTGTCACTTGTTCTTATTTGGCAACACAGAACTAGAGACCATGAGTACTAGTTTCAAAGATAATGGCACGATCTTGTAGTGGCACGTTTATAAGCAGTCTCCAATAAACCCTCATCTTGCCCGGTTTGACCTAGAGACTTAAACTTGTAATAGTGTTGCTCATGCTGAAACAATTGCTCAAGGACTCATACGGTCATTTTAAATCCTCGTAATCCACTCCAAATGACTGTCATTGAAATTGTTTGGGTCCATCAAAGACATTACCATGATGAACATGTTAATTTGGCATTATATTCTTAAAAGTCAAAAATTACTCTTTGACTATGTAACGCTAATCTTAAATATAATTAATAGACTTCTCATGGACTAAAATCAGTTCATCCAAATGGATTTGACTCTCACACTGCTCTAAGAGACTCATCACAATGCGTCCCTTAAAGAGATCACACATGTCCCTAAAGAGGACTCATCACAAAAGTCCCTAAAGAGGACTCATCACAAAAGTCCCTAAAGAGGACTCATCACAAAAGTCCCTAAAGAGGACTCATCACAATGGTCCCTAATGCATTTGAGAAAATTACTTTGATGCATTCAAAGATTTCCTCACTAAACCAGTACATGCACATACGCTAATATGCTAAAATTCAAATACTCTACCTATAGACGCATGTTAGCACACATGCTAATGCTAAAACATAATTTAAACATTCACTCATGAATCATAGATCAGATTGACTCTAGATTTGGTATATAGACTTGGTAGACTGGTATATAGATTTGGTGTATAGATTTGGTAGACTGGTATATAGATTTGGTGTATAGATTTGGTATATAGACTCAATGAATTAGCCTTTAAAGAATTTGAGAATGATTACTTGTTGCATTCGTTGTCGGCCACTAGATGAAATGTTCTTACGTGGTTGATTTGCAAATCCAATCAGCTTTCCACATTGATTTAATGTCGTCACATTTATGTTTTGGGTTAAAGTGAAGAGGAAACTACATGGATTACAACCAGGGAAGGTGAAAAATGTCAAAATACAACAACAAAAAATAACATAAAGATCAATCTTTGAAAAATAAACTACCAAATACTTGTATTTTGAAGTGTATTTAATTAAAATGCATGTATTTTGTATTTTAAAATACAGAAGTACATTATCCAGTAGCAGGCCCCAACAGCAACAACCCTCTCAGTAATGGTAACAGAAACAGTTGACTTGCTCTGACTGTGATACAGTATGTTGCTGTTTATCTGCCTCAGTTGAATGCACTGAAGTCACTCTGGATAAGAGTGTCTGATAAATGACCAAATCTATTAGTGAAAATGAACATACGAAAATTAAATGCAATGTGCTAGGGCAAGAAACTAAAAAGTTCCCCCCTTCAGGGTCCCCAGAACCAGGACTAAAGGACACTGATCTACAGAATGGTACAGTAGCTTTCCCAGAAGCCTGGTGCAGCTCTGGGTGGAACTCTGGATCCAGCTTCCATATCAATCCTGGTATCCCCAGGCTCCCTGGGGGCGATGCCCTGATACATCATTGAAATTGGCTCGTGGGTGGAATAGCCCGCCTGTTCCAGGAAGTTCCTCAATGACATGCCCGCGCATGAATGGCCGCACATGATCATGAGCAACCCCCTGCTGATGCAATAGGTGTTGACCGGGTCGAAGCTCCTCAGGTCCTCGTGCTGGGTCACATAGACCTTATCCACTGTCATGTCTGGACGCATGCTGATGATGAGGCGGTCCATGTTGCTGGTATCTATGTCACCAGTGTTGTGCTTCCTGACATATTTAGGCATAGGCCTCGGAATCAGATGCTATAAAGGTGGGAGGTTGCCCACCTCCAATAAATGGGTACCATCATCGAGGAAGCAGCCTCTGCAGACGCTTTTCACCACTTCAAGGTCTGTTCCGAATGTGATGGGAAACAAAGCCGCTCTCTGTTGGGGGTCGTTAAATTTTGCAAAACATCTGGTTGTCATCGTCGGAAGACAATGTAATCGTTGGCGATACCAGAAAAACGGAGCTTGAGTCGCGGTGCCTCGGCCAAGTGGAATGTACGCAAACCTTTAGAAGCTCTCAGCTCCGTGCATAATTTCAATGTTCGAAAACCATGGTACCCTGGGGGAGGAGAGAAAGATGAAGAGAGAGAGAGGGGGATAAGAGGAGAGAGGGAGAGGAGAGAGTGAGAGTGGGGAGGGAAGAGACGAGTAACTAAAGGGAAAAACAGACAGGCATTAAATCAAGATCAGGTTTCGATCGATGATGGACAGTTCGAGTTATCTTCCATATACAGTATAAGCTCTGCAAAGAGGTCTGGACCGTTAATTGGCGTTGGAGTGCACTAATGTTAGCTGTTCCTACATCACCACACTGGCAAAAAGTGTTACATGGCCTGTTTAACATGTATTTATATTGTCGAGGTTGGAATGTTAGCAGCGTAGGAACGCACCAAATTCGGTGTCACTCTTCATTTAGTCAGTATGCTGTTACACCTGTGCCTGGCCTTGTCCGTCTCATTAATTGAACGGTGATATTGTAAGAGTGGCTGGCCCAGGTGTTAATTTTGCCGAGTGTCTGTACCTATGGTGCTATTCTAAGAGTGGGCTGGCACAGGTGAATATTTAAGAGTGGCTGGCCCAGGGTTGTATTAAGAGGTCTTTGGCCCAGGTGATATTTAAGTAGTGTCTGGCCAGGTGATATTTAATGAGCGTACTGGACCAGTGTGCCTATTTAAGAGCGTCGGGCCCAGGTGATATTTTAAGAGCGTCTGGCCCAGGTGTATTTAACGAGTGGCTGGCCCATGTGCTATTATTAGAAGTGTCTGGCCCAGGTGATATTAAGAGTAGTGCCTGACCCAGGTGAGTATTTAAGAGCGTCTGGCCCAGGTGATATTTAAGAGCGTCGGCCAGGTGATATTTAGGGTTGGCAGGCGATATTTAGAGCGTCTGGCCCAGGGATATTTAAGAGCGTCTGGCCCCAGGGATATTTAAGAGCGTGGCCAGCACGGGATATTTAAGAGCGTCTTGGCCCCAGGGATATTTAGAGCGTCTGGCCCAGGTGATATTTAAGAGCGGCTGGCCCAGGATATTTAAGAGCGCTGGCCCCAGGTGATATTTAAGAGCGTCTGGCCCAGCGTGATATTAAGAGGCTGGCCCAGGTGATATTTAAGAGCGTCTGGCCAGGGATATTTAAGCGCGTTGCACGGCAGATATTTAAGAGCGTCTGGCCCAGGATATTTAAGAGTGCTGGCCCAGGTGATATTTAGAGATGCGTGGCCAGGTATATTTAAGGTGTCTGGCCCAGTGCATCACCAGTTGTCTATAGATGTGAGGTTAACTCCTTAGTTGTCTTGTAGATGTGGAGGGTTAACCCTTTAGTTGTCTTGGTGATGTGGAGGGTTAACTCCTCTAGTTGTCTTGGTAGATGTGGAGGTTACTCCTTAGTTGTCTTGTAGATGTGGAGGGTTAACTCCTTTAGTTGTCTTGTAGATGTGGAGGGTTAACTCCTTAGTTGTCTGGTAGATGTGGAGGGTTAACTCCTTATTGTCTTGATAGATGTGGAGGGTTAACTCCTTTAGTTGTCTTGTAGATGTGGAGGGTTACCTCCTTTAGTTGTCTTGATAGATGTGGAGGGTTAACTCCTTAGTTGTCTTGATAGATGTGGAGGGTTAACTCCTTTAGTTGTCTTGTAGATGTGGAGGGTTAACACCTTTAGTTGTCTTGATAGATGTGGAGGGTTAACTCCTTTAGTTGTCTTGTAGATGTGGAGGGTTAACTCCTTTAGTTGTCTTGATAGATGTGGAGGGTTAACTCCTTTGTTGTCTTGTAGATGTGGAGGGTTAACTCCTTAGTTGTCTTGTAGATGTGGAGGTTAACTCTTTAGTTGTCTGTAGATGTGGAGGGTAACTCCTTGTTGTCTTGTAGATGTGGAGGGTACTCTCTAGTTGTCTTGATAGATGTGGAGGGTTCCATCCTTAGTTTGTCTTGATAGATGTGGAGGGTTAACCTTTAGTTGTCTTGGTAGATGTGA
>NW_019947994.1:12275-18433 GCF_002910315.2 Salvelinus sp. IW2-2015
TTTGTTGTTGAGAGAATGCAGTCGGGCCCAGGTGATATTTAAGTATGTCTGGCCGTGTTAATGAGGCCCAGGTGATATTTAAGAGCGTCTGCCCAGGTGATATTTAAGAGCGTCTGGCCCAGGTGATATTTAAGAGCGTCTGGCCCAGTGCGATATTAAGAGCGTTACTGGCCCCACGATATTTAAGAGCGTCTGGCCCAGGGATATTAAGACGCTGGCCCAGGTGATATTTAAGAGCGGTCTGGCCCAGGTGATATTTAAGAGCGTCTGCCCAGGCTATTTAAGAGCGCTGGCCCAGGCGATATTTAAGAGCGTCTGGCCCAGGATATTTAGAGCGTCTGGCCCAGGAGATTTAAGAGCGCTGCCCAGGTTGATATTAAGAGCGTCTGGCCCACGGGATATTTAAGAGTGGCTGCCAGGATATTTAAGAGGTCTGGCCCAGTGCTCCAGTTGTCTTAGATGTGAGGTTTAACTCCTCTAGTTGTCTTGATAGATGTGGAGGGTTAACACCTTTAGTTGTCTTGGTAGATGTGGAGGGTTAACTCCTTTAGTTGTCTTGGTAGATGTGGAGGGTTAACTCCTCTAGTTGTCTTGATAGATGTGGAGGGTTACTCCTTTAGTTGTCTTGTAGATGTGGAGGGTTAACTCTCTAGTTGTCTGGTAGATGTGGAGGGTTAACTCCTTAGATTGTCTTGATAGAGTTGGAGGGTTAATCCTTTAGTTGTCTTGTAGATTGGAGGGTTAACTCCTTTAGTGTCTTGATAGATGTGGAGGGTTTACTCCTTAGTTGTCTTGATAGATGTGGAGGGTTAACTCCTTTAGTTGTCTTGGTAGATGTGGAGGGTTAACACCTTTAGTTGTCTTGATAGATGTGGAGGGTTAACTCCTTTAGTTGTCTTGGATAGATGTGGAGGGTTAACCCTTTAGTTGTCTTGGAGATGTGGAGGGTTAACTCCTTTAGTTGTCTTGTAGATGTGGCAGGGTTAAACTCCTTAGTAGTTGTCTTGGTAGATGTGGAAGGTTAACTCCTTTAGTTGTCTTGGTAGATGTGGAGGGTTAACTCCTCTAGTTGTCTTGGTAGATGTGGAGGGTTAACTCCTTTAGTTGTCTTGGTAGATGTGGAGGGTTAATTCCTTTAGTTGTCTTGATAGATGTGGAGGGTTAACTCCTTTAGTTGTCTTGGTAGATGTGGAGGGTTAACTCCTTTAGTTGTCGCTCCCTATTTTCATTTCTAGACAAACAATCCTTTATCTGATCTTCCCTCTTCAGTTTGCTCCACTTTCTTTGTTTGCTTCCTGTCTTTAAATTTGTTGTGGCTTTTTCTTTTGTTTGCCTCTTCTTGGTACATTTGGTGGGTCTCATGGTGGGTGTCTTTTATATTCCAGTTGCTGTTGCTAGTCAACTATCAGTGGACACCCCCATCAGTGTCTTTCAGAACCCCCCCTAAAAGCCCACCGGTTTCGTTTTGGTTGCTGTCAATGACTCTTTGTTAGTTCCCCTTTTCAGATTAGAGCAGACCAAGATGAACTCAGATTAGAGCAGACCTAGATGAAACAAGATTAGTGCAGACCTAAATTAACTCAGACTAGATCAGACCTAGATGAAATCAGATTAATGCAGACCTAAATTAACTCAGATTAGATCAGACCTAGATGAACTCAGATTAGAGCAGACCTAGATGAACTCAGATTAGAGCAGACCTAGATGAACTCAGATTAGATCAAATAAAGTATCAAGTTGTTCATTGTGAGCTAGATTCGGGCGTATTCCTTCCTAGAGAGCAAACCTACAAATCACAGACTACATCACAGACTAGACCTAACTTGTTTAGTAAGGACAGACTAGACCTAACTTGTTTAGTAAGGACAGACTAGACCTAACTTGTTTAGTAAGGACAGACTAGACCTAACTTGTTAGTAAGGACAGACTAGATCTAACTTGTTTAGTAAGGACAGACTAGACCTAACTTGTTAGTAAGGACAGACTAGATCTAACTTGTTTAGTAAGGACAGACTAGATCTAACTTGTTTAGTAAGGACAGACTAGACCTAACTTGTTTAGTAAGGACAGACTAGATCTAACTTGTTTAGTAAGGACAGACTAGATCTAACTTGTTTAGTAAGGACAGACTAGATCACAAAAAAGCACATCATAAAATGTTTTTACTGTACCTGGTGTTTTAAAATAAATGTAATCTCTATTTTCTGGTGCTCGATGTCCTTTTACTTGAGAAACACACATTTTCCCTAAAACAAACAGGTCTGTTTTACTTCGAGAACACATTCCCTCAAACAACCAGGTTTGTACTGTATTTATACGTCGAGAATCACAACACCTATTTATGTATTATGTAGCCCCCTAACAACCAGGTTGTTTATGAGAACACCATTTCCCCTAACAACAGTAAACACTGAGTTTCTTTATGTGAGAACACACTTCCCCTTAACAAACAGTAATCGTTGTTTGTTTTAATTGAGAGAACCACACATTTCTACCCCCTTAACAACACGTCGTGTGTGTTTACTAAGGATACCACATTCCCTAACAACAGTAATGTTATGTTTTTATTAAAGAACACACATTCCCCTTAACAACAGTTTTTTACTTGAGAACACACTTCCCAATTAACAACAGTTGTTTTTTTACTGAAAGAGACACACATTTCCCCGCATAACAACCAGGTCTGTTTTGTTATTAAGAAACACACATTACCCCTTAACAACAGGTTGTTTTACACTGGAGAACAACACATTCCCTTAACACAGGTGTTTTATTAGGAACACAATTCCCGAACATTAACAACAGGTGTTTTTACTGAGGAACACATTCCCCTTAACAACAGGTTGTTTTATTGAGAGCACATTTCCCTTAACAACAGTGTTTTGGAGAACACATCCATTAACAAACACGCTGTTTACTGCTGAGAAACACACATTCCCCTTACAACAGGGTTTTTATGGTGAGAACCACATCCCCTAACAAACGAGGTGTTTTTATTGAGAACACATTTCCCCCTAACAACAGGTGTTTTATGGAGACACATTCCCCCCTAACAAGCAGGTGTTTTTATTTGAGAACACATTCCCCCTAACAACAGGTTTATTGAGAAACAGCCCACATTCCCCCTTAACAAACAGGTTTTTTTAAGGAACACACAATTTCCCCTTAACAACAGGTGTTTTTACTGAGAACCACCACATTCCCCTTAACAACAGGTGTTTTTACTGAGGAACACACATTCCCCTTAACAACAGGTGGATTTTATTGAGAACACCACATTCCCCTATAACAACAGGTGTTTTATGAGAACACACATTCCCTTACAACAGGTGTTTTTATTGAGAACACACATTCCCCTTAACAAAACAGGTGTTTTTTATTGAGAACACACATTTCCCCTTTAACAACAAGGTGTTTTACTGAGAACACACCATTTCCCTTTTAACAACAGGTGTTTTACTGAGAACCCACAACATTCCCTTAAACAAACAGGTGTTTTATTGAGAACCACACCATTCCCCCTTTAACAACAGGTGTTTTATTGAGAACACACATTCCCCTAACAACAGATGTTTTATTGAGAACACACATTCCCCTTAACAAACAAGTGTTTTACGGAGAACCACACATTCCCCCTTAACAACAGGGTGTTTGTATTAGACCCACCACATTCCCCTAACAAAAACAGGGTCTATTTTATTGAGAAACACACATTTCCCCTAACAACAGGTGTTTTATGAGGAACACACCATTCCCCTGAACAACAGGGTTACTGGGAACATCACATCCCCTTAACAACAGGTGTTTTACTGAGAACACCATTCCGCCTTTAACAACAGGTGTTACTGAGAACACACATTCCCCTTAAACAACAGGCGTTTTATTGAGAACACCCCACATTCCCCTTAACAACAGGGTGTTTGGATTGAGAACACACATTTCCCCTTTAACAAACAGGTAGTTTTATTGAGGAACACACATTCCCTTAACAACAGGTGTTTTACTGAGAACAAACACATTCCCCTTAACAAACAGGTTTTTTATATGAGACACTTCCCCCTAACAACAGGTGTTTTAGTGAGAACACACATTCCCCTTAACAACAGGTGTTTATTAAAAACACACATTTCCCCTGAAACAACAGGCTGTTTTTACTGAGAAAACACACATTCCCCTTAACAACAGGTATTGTTTATTAAAGAACACCACATTCCCCCTTAACAACAGGTGTTTTATTGAGAACACACATTCCCCTTAACAACAGGTGTTTTACTGAAGAACACACATTCCCATAACAAACAGCGTGTTTTTACTGAAACACACATTTCCCCTTAACAACAGGTGTTTTTACTGAGAACACACATTCCCCTTAACCAACAGGACTTGTTTTATTGAGACACACAAAATTCCCCTTAACAACAGGTGTTTTATTTGAGAACACACATTCCCCTTAACAACAGGTGTTTTATTGAGAACACACATTCCCCTTAACAACAGGTGGTTTTTACTGAGGAAAACACACATTCCCCTTAACAACACGGTGTTTTTATTGAGAAAACACACATTCCTTAACAACAGGTTGTTTATTGAGACACACACATTCCCCTTAACACAGTCAGATGTTTTAAAATGAGAACAACACATTCCCCTCTAACAACAGGTGTTTTATTTGAGAACACACATTTCCCCTTTGACAAGCCAGGTGTTGTTACTGAGAACACACATCCCCTTAAACAACAGGTGTTTTATTGAGACCACACATTTCCCCCTTAACAACAGGTATTATTATTGAGAACCACACATTCCCCTTAACAACAGGTGTTTTATTTGAGAACACACATTCCCCTTAACAACAGTTGTTTTTACTAGAACAACCACATTCCCCTTAACAAACAGGTGTTTTACTTGAGAACACCATTCCCCTTAAACAAACAGGCTGTTTTATTGAGAAACACACATTCCCCTTAACAACAGGTGTTTTACTGAGAACACACATTCCCCTTAACAACAGGTGTTTTTACTGAGAACACACATTCCCCTTAACAACAAAAGTGTTTTAATTGAGGGAACACATTTCCCCTAACAACAGGTGTTTTATTGAGAACACAACATTCCCCTTAACAACAGGTGTTTTATTAGAACCACACATTACCCCTTTAACAACCAGTGTTTTACTGAGAACACCACATTCCCCTTAAACAAAGTGTTTTTAAGAACACACATTCCCACTTAACAACAGGTGGTTTTTATTGAGGAACACACATTTCCCTTAACAACAGGTGTTTTATTAAGAACACACATTCCCCTTAACAACAGGTGTTTTATTGAGAACCCACACTTCCCCCTTAAACAACAGGTTTGTCTTTACTGAGAACACACATTCCCCATAACAAAGGTGTTTTACTGAGAACACACATTCCCCTTAACAACAGGTGTTTTATTAAGAACACAACATTTCCCCTTAACAACAGGGTGTTTTACTGAGAACACACATTCCCGCTTAACAACAGGTGTTTTTACTGAGAACACATTCCCTTACAACAGTGTTTAATTGAGAACACAACATTCCCTTAACAACAGGTGTTTATTGAGAACACATTCCCCCTAACAAACAGGTTTTATTGAAACACACATTCTTCCCCCTTACAAACAGGTGTTTACTTGAGAAACAACATTCCCCCTAACAACAGGTGTTTTATTGAGAAACACACTTCCCCTGAACAACAGGTGTTTTTTTAAGAACACACACACAATCTAATGAAGACATTTACAGTTGAATTCGGAAGTTTACCATACACCTTAGCCACCAATACATTTAAACTCAAGTCTTTTTCGTAATTCCTGACAAAAAGGAACAAAAGTTTACATGGCAAAAAATAACATGCAAAACAGGCCAAGAAAAAAGAGGAAGGGGCTTTATAAACAGAACCTGATGACGGGTTGCTTACTACACACACAACACACACACACACACACACACACACCACACCACAACACACACACACACACACACACCACACACACACACACACACACACACACCACACACACACACACACACACACACACACTCCACACACACACACACCACACACCACACCACCAGAGCAAACTTCAGATCATCCAATAATTTCCTCAACGGCCTATACAGATCTACA
>NW_019947994.1:18471-20224 GCF_002910315.2 Salvelinus sp. IW2-2015
TAGTCTGTCCTTACTAAACAAGTTAGATCTAGTCTGTCCTTACTAAACAAGTTAGATCTAGTCTGTCCTTACTAAACAAGTTAGATCTAGTCTGTGATGTATATTTTTGTAGGTTTGCTCTCTAGGAAGGAATATGCCTGAATCTAGCTCACAATTAATAACTTGATACTTTATTTGATCTAATCTGAGTTCATCTAGGTCTGCTCTAATCTGAGTTAATCTAGGTCTGCTCTAATCTGAGTTCATCTAGGTCTGATCTAATCTGAGTTCATCTAGGTCTGATCTAGTTTGAGGTCATCTAAATCTGATCTAATCTGAGGTCATCTAGGTCTGATATAGTTTGAGTTCATCTAGGTCTGCTCTAATCTGAGATCATCTAGGTCTGATCTAATCTGAGTTCATCTAGGTCTGATCTAATCTGAGTTCATCTAGGTCTGATCTAGTTTGAGATCATCTAGGTCTGCTCTCCAGTCTTGAGTTTATTGTTTATGTTCAGATACAACAACAGTTATAATCTAACTAGCTAAGGACATGATTCAAAATCTATTACATCTATTTTTACACTGAGTGTACAAACCATTAGGAACACCTTCCTAATATTGAGTTGCACCCCCTTTTGCRCTCAGAACAGCCTCAATTCTTCAGGGCACGGACTCAAGGTGTCGAWAGCGTTCCACAGGGATGCTGGCCCATGTTGACTGCAGTGCTTCCACTGTTGTGTCCAGTTGGCTGGATGTCCTTTGGGTGGTGGACCATTCTTGATACCCACAGGAAACTGTTGAGTATGAAAAACCAGCAGCATTGCAGTTCTTGAAACACTAAAACCGGTGCGCCTGGCACSTAATACCATACCCCGTTCAAAGGCACTTCAATATTTTGTCTTGCCCATTCACCCTCTGAATGGCACACATTCACAATGTCTCAATTGTCTCAAGGCTTAAAAATCATTCTTTACCCAGGTCTCTTCCCGTTCATCTACACTGATTGAAGCAGATTTAACAAGTGGCATTAATAAGGGATCATATCTTTTACCTGGATTCACCTGGTCAGTCTATGTCATGGAAAGAGCAGGTGTTCCTAATGTTTTGTTCATTCAGTGAAAATGTTAATTCATAATAATAAAGCATTACTATCAAAATGTATTATATTTTAATAAGTTTACTAGAAGCCTGACAGATTGTGGCTGAAAATATATCAACAATTTTTTTCTGCATTAAAACATGGTACGGTAAGAGACAGATTTTACTTTCTGTTTATGACAGTTCACTTTTAACTTTAACAGGTATACTTTTTTTAACGGTTTAAACCTTGCATTCATTGTCATATAGTTAATTATTTTATTTCCCTTAAGTTTCATGTTCCTGGATCCTTCAGGAGATTGTATTTCAAATTTAACACATGAATCATCCAGGCTTTATCCCAAATGACACGTTCCACAGCAAGAAAACCAAAAATGTCACTGAAACAGAAAGAGGAACTAACAAAGAGTCACTGACAGCAACCAGAACGACACCGGTGGGGTTTTAGGGGGGGTTCTGAAAAACTTAAAGACATGAAGCAAACCAAAAAGTGGAGCAAAATGAAAACAGGGAAGATTAGATAAAGGATTGTTTGTCTAGAACTGAAAATAGGGAGAGACAACTAGAGGAGTTTACCCTCCACACCTGTAAAGGCAACGAGATGAGTTAACCCTCCACATCTACCAAGACAACTAAAGGTGTTAACCCTCCACATCTACCAAGACAACTAAAGG
>NW_019947995.1:0-18427 GCF_002910315.2 Salvelinus sp. IW2-2015
GATCAATAGGATTGAGGTATCAACACAAATTCTTCATTGGAAATATGTTAGTACTTAATACTAGTAATTAGTATTTTTGGCTTCGTTGGGAAAGTGATGGGGAAATTCTGCCGTGGATAACTTGGTTTTAAGCGTGATTAGGAACAGCCCATTTCCACCTCTCAGAGAATAAGTTTCCACCTGCCACAGGGTATAATATAGTAGCCTTGTGAGGAGTTAGACCTCACACAGCCACTGAAGCTGCTCTTTTGAAGACAAGAAGCACAGCTCCATCACATCACTAACCTACAGCACCCGAGAAGAAGCAGATGGCCCAGATCAGAGCCCTGTTATTGTGCTGCTCGTGCTCCTGCTGTGGGGCTGTTCACCTACTGAGGCTTTCTGCAGGCTAACAAGGTCATATTCTGCTGTGAAATTGTTGTCTTTAGTCGTCTGTGTTATTACTGGAACACTGAAATAAACTGTTGGCAATTAGAGTAATATTAGTCTTCAGTCAAGATTCCTCTTTAATTGTTTTATTTGTTCATTTTTACCAGAGACGTCGTAGAAGAGGCTGCTGTCAACTATACTGGTGGGGAAACCTTTTGGAGTTATCGTAGGCTATACTACAGAATGATATTGAATCCTGCAGAAATCCTTGCCATCATGTGAGTATCTTTTGATGTGATATTATTAGTTTGAATTGAGGTTCAGGAGTTTCTTTAGAAACTTTAAAAATTAAATGTTCAACAAGAAAAATACATTACTGTATATTAGTTGAATAGAAATAATGGGTTAACAATGCTTGTTAAAAACAGAAGTTGTTGAATATGGACTTTACGGTTTTGGTATGTGTTCTCGTTCCAGATTTCCCCACTAAGAAGGGGAAAATTTGTGTGCAGACCCTTCCCAGAAGCTGGGGAATCCAACATGTCAACCGACTGGGGTAAGAATGACTCTATAAATAACATTAACAACTGTATTTATACAATTTACACTTGATATTAAAGAGGGATTAGAATATAGTTTGTTTATTTGAATGGTACAAAACAGAGTGGTACTACTAATGTAGACACACTGGAACAATGCTTTCAGATTTGAAACAGATACAACTCTAAATTAGAGATATGAAATATAAGAAGTGGCTCTAACAACGAATAATAATATGAATGTTTCTAATGTATTTCAGGGGACAAGGCGGTTTTCACATCAGGAATCACAGTCTAACTCCGATGATGGGTTCGGGATACAGATCAGCAGAACATGTGTATTAACCAGTCAGGAACTGAACATGTAATAAACCAGTGTAAATCTCCCATCCTGTTTCATCTGCTATCCATCTACCTATTTTTCTGGGCTGAATTTATATAAATTAGAAGTTTTGTAAATGAATAAATTATTAGTAAAATGAAAGCCTATTTTTATGATGTGCAATAAGGTTACGAATCTCGTTAAGAGTATAGGAAATATAATGTTTATACTTTTTCCATGAAAACATTGATAATTTTATCACGTTACTGTTACATTTGTGTCTATAATAAATATATATTTTCCTAAAATTCCACTCTATCTGTTTTGTTCATCTTGTGGTGTAGAGTGTGAATGTAAAGTGACTTGGACAGTACAATGACAGACACTAAAGATGAAGCAGACAGAGACAAGATATTGAATAGTAACTGTGGAGGAGACTGCACATGAGAGGTCCCCATGGGTGGATGTAGTAACTGTGGAGGAAACTCACCATGAGAGGTCACCAGTGGGTGGATGTATAACTGTGGAGGACACTACAACCGTGAGAGGGTCACCAGTGGGTGGATGTAGTAACTGTAGAGGAACTACACCATGAGAGGTCACCAGTGGGTGATGTAGTACTGTAGAGGAACTACACCCATGAGAAGGTCACCAGTGGATGGATGTAGTAACTGTAGAGGACACTACACCATGAGAGGTCACCATTGGGGGAGGATGTAGTAAACTGTAGAGGACACTACACCATGAGAGGTCACCAGTGGTGGTGTAGTAACTGTAGAGGACACTCACCATGAGAGGTCACCAGTGGGTGGATGTGTAACTGTAGAGGACACTACCCATGAAGGTCACCAAGTGGGTGGATGGTAGTACTGTAGAGGACACTACACCAGAGAGGTCACCAGTGGGGGGATGTAGTAACTGTAGAGGACACTAACACCATGAGAGTCACCAGTGGGGTGGATGTAGTAACTGTAAGGACACTACACCATGAGAGGTCACCAGTGGGGTGGATGTAGTAACTGTAGAGGACTACACCATGAGAGGTCAACCAGTGGGTGGATGTAGTACTGTAGAGGACACCATACCATGAGACGGTCACCAGTGGATGGATGTAGTAACTGTAGAGGACACTAACCATGAGAGGTTCACCAGTGGTGGATGTAGTAACTGAAGAGGACCCTACCCATGAGAGGTCACCATGGGTGGATGTAGTAACTGTAGAGAACACTAACCATGAGAGGTCACCAAGTGGGTGGATGTGGTAACTGTGAGGACACTACACCATGGAGGTCACCAGTGGGGGATGTAGTAACTGTGGAGGACACTACACATGAGAGGTCAGCGTGGTGGATGTAGTAACTGTAGAGGACACTACACCATGAGAGGTCACCAGTGGGTGGTGTAGTAAACTGTAGAGGACACTACACCATGAGAGGTCCCAGTGGTGGATGAGTAACTGTGAGGACACACACCATGAGAGTCACCAGTGGAGGTGGATGTAAGTAACTGTAGAGGACACTACACCATGAGAGTCACCAGTGGATGGATGTAGTAACTGTAGAGGACACTACACCATGAGAGGTCACCAGTGGGTGGATGTAGTATGTAGAGGACACTACACCATGAGAGGCACCAGGGGGAGTGTAGTAAATGTAGAGGACACTACACCTGAGAGGTCACCAGTGGGTGGATGTAGTAACTGTAGAGGACACTACACCATGAGAGGTCACCAGGGGGTGATGTAGTAACTGTAGAGGACTACCCATGAGAGTCACCAGTGGATGGATGTAGTAACTGTAGAGGACACTACACCATGAGAGGTCACCAGTGGATGGATGTCAGTAACTGTAGAGGACACTACACCATGAGAGGTCACCGTGGAGATGTAGTAACTGTAGAGGACTACAACCATGAGAGTCACCATGGGGATGTAGTAACTGTAGAGGACACTACACCATGAGAGGTCACCAGTGGTGGATGTAGTAACTGTAGAGGACACTACACCATGAGAGTCACCAGAGGGTGGATGTAGTAAACTGTAGAGGAACACACCATGACGGTCACCAGTGGAGTGGATGTAGTAACTGTAGAGGACACTACACCATGAGGTCACCAGTGGATGGATGTAGTAACTGTAGAGGACACTACACCATGAGAGGTCACAGAGGTGGATGTAGTAACTGTAAGGACACTACACCATGAGAGGTCACCAGTGGGTGATGTAGTAACTGTAGAGGACACTACAACATGAGAGGTCACCAGTGGTGGATGTAGTAACTGTAGAGGACACAAACACATGAGAGTCACCAGTGGGTGATGTAGTAACTGTAGAGGACACTACACCATGAGAGTCACAGAGGTGAATCACTCTCACAGTGTTTCTTATCAAAACACTCCTATTCCAAAAGGACTTGTAGAGATGACATACAGTACATTCATTTTGGATGTGTCTATGGTTTTAAGCTCCAAGTTGTTATTTTTGGATACATTGAAATCTACATAGACCTGGCCTGATGGTTGTATAACAACATACAATAACTTCTACCTGGCAAACAACAGGAGTTCATACAACTGTTTCTTTGTTCCTTTTGAGGTTTTAGACAAGAGTTGATGTGTGACAAATGCATATTCATTCAAAACAATCAGATATATGACTATTTAAAGCGCTGTTCATATTCATCTATAAAGGTAGCCAAACCAAGAGGAACCAATGACATCAGCACTGAGTCATCAATCAGTGTTAAATTCCCAAATTCCAAACATGTGTCACAACACACACTGTTGTCTCTGCTGTCAAAGCGTGAAATTCAGTTGTGGAAGTTGTCATTCTGCATTTGCAACCAATTATTTTCTTGTGAGAATTCAATAGTTCAACACATGAACAGTGTAAAGAAATCTAAATGTTTCAAATAGACAGGAAGTTGACAATAGATTATTAGTAGCATGTATTCATGCTTAGTTGTTGTGATTTCATTCATATAATTCAGTTATTATTCTATTGTTACGTCATCAAATATTCAAAAGCTGTAGAGCCGAGCTGGAGATGAGAAGTAGGGCCGGGAGTCAACATTTAATAGGAACAGACATGGAACAAGCAACAGCGTCAGCCCCGGGAAACATACGGACAGACGATAAACAATGCAGTAGGGAACAGAGATGGGGAACTGACAAATATAGGGGAGGTAATAAACAGGTGACTGAGTCCAGTGAGTCCATATAATACACTGATGCACATGAATGGGGAAAGGCAGGTGTGCGTACTGACGGTGCAGGATGCTAATGCTGGGGAGCCTGGCCCTTCGAGCGCCAGGGAGGGGAGCAGGCGTGACAAACAAAGTCACACCTGAAAAGTTCCCCTTCAACGTCGCCATTTATATTCCCTGCTCAACAGGTTAGAGGACTGTTCCTCTGGTATAGAATGTTTGACCATCAGTCAGAGCTGTAGAATTAGGAATTACAACTCAGAGCCCTGGGGTCATTATGTCATCATAGCTGTCATACGTCTTGTAAGAAAAGTTATTGCTCATCCTCAGTGCAACACCCTGTGGTGAAATTAAAGTTCTATACTGGTTCTGAGGTGATTTTCTGGTTTGGTTGATATCTAACATCATCACATATTTTTGTATAAATATCACACCCCAAATGTGCCCTTTCACAGCTTCATAGGACATAAACAGGGTCAGTTCCATGGTTTTGACTCAATAGACTTTATCACTGTGGAGATAGAGGAGGCTGGTGAGAGGGGCTTTAGGAGGACAGGCTCATTGTAATGGCTGGAATGGATAATGGAAAGAGTCAGACACGTTGTTTCCATGTGTTTTGTGTGTTTGGTACCATTTCATGAATTCCATTTCAGCCATTAGAATGACCCGTCCTCCTATAGCTCCTTCCACCAGCCTCCTCTGTGTGGTGCACAATGCACGTGTTTTTTCCTCCTAGACCAACTGATAAATCTGATAACTGTACATACAGTATGTTCTATGATATGATCTGTGGTGGTTTCACTGATGTGGGTACATGGTTACACATACACACATAATCACAGCAAAGGTGTTAAAACCTCTAAAAGTCMAAGCCATTTGGGAMYTAGGAGGGTGTTCTACTAATCTAACATATGGAATTGTTTTAAGATGGTTACCCAATGGATTAGTTAGCTATTTGATGTTGAATTTTAGGACCCCTTTAGGTATCAAAAATAATTCATAAAATATTGCAATTTTCCTTTGCTACTATAGCCAATAGAAAGCCATGAATAACACATTCATAAATCACAAAAAATACAGTAAAAAAATGTATCATAATCAATAAGGTTTTGAAGTGTCTGTCCTATATCTGGGAGATATAAGAACACTCAGGAAATGTTTTTAGGTTTTTTGGGATACATATTTTTTCCCATATTTTTGTTGGCACAAATCTACCTCCATACGTCTACTCATTTGTATTGGTACATTCAGACGAGTCCCGTGACACTTGTGGGGGTCGTAGAGCAAAACAGAGGACACCATCGTGTTCGTGAGAGTCAGTGTGGTATTAGTGAAGTATTTGTTTGTAGCTGAAARGGTTCAGACGCAACAGACAYWAGTTGACACATTAGTGTTACRGACTTCAGACGAGACCCGTGGGGCTTGAGGGGGACGTAGAGCAAAACAGAGATCCGGAGAKCCATTCGCACTCTTCAGACGATTTTGTGAGAAGACGGATTTTGGGGAATTCTCCAGGTCTGACATCTTTCACTGCATATGTGGAAGGCCGACATACGTGGATGTGGTGGATTGAGATGCATCCCATTCAAAAATCTGATATCTCTAACTTAAACTGACGTATTTTTATGGGGATTATTTTCTTGTCACTTAGATTGATGAATGGGTGCGTAAACAGGCTATTAATTTGAGAACACAGTTATTCTCTGTCTGAATCAAAATACAAAGGTTTTTATATGATTGGCACATCTCRCACATCCTTTGGTTATAAAGGACATTATACTGTAGAATGTATATATTGTTCAATTGAGGTACAGTGGTTGGCATATAATTCCCCCTACACTCCTTGTATTTATAACTAGTTCATATAGGATCATAGGATGGAACGGTGTTTCTTAATGGGGACCCAAAAGGGGTGCACTGTTCTGTTATTGCCGTAGCACTAGACACCTGATTCCACTAATCATTGGGAGTGTTCCTCTGCCCAGGCGTTGCTGATGCATGCTGGATCTTACAATGCCTGGATAGGTATTTTACGTATCAGCTAACCACATGTTATGTTATAGCAATCTGGTGCTCGACTGCACGGTCGATGACGTGCCACACAAACATTGGTCGATGCATGCGTCGTCTGAGCAGGGTTTTGATGATGAGGTAATTAGTGGAATCAGGTGAGTAGCGTTTGGGGCAAAACTAAACCCTTTGGCTCCCCAGAACCAGGATAAAGATATACTGAGATATAATATAAACACAAACTCTCACTTACCATCATCCCAAAATGTATTTCTTAACCCAGGAGACTTCAACAAAGGTACAAGCATTTATGTACACTTATATTCTTACTTACAATATTTTGGACGACATTCTAGTGCATTTGAATCTCCTCAGAATAAATGCTGTATATTAATAAACAAGTCATAGCTGTGTTCAAACAGTCTCCCTCTTATTGTGTTAAAGAATCTTGTTTCCCTTTTTTGCTCATTGGGGAAAGTGATGGGGAAATTCTGCCGTGGAACTTTGGTTTTAAGGCGTGGATAGGAAAGCCCATTTTACCTCTCAGAGAATAAGTTTCTACCTGCACCAGGAGTATATATATAGCTCTGGTGAGGAGTAGGACCTCACACAGCCACTGAATCTCTCTGTCTGAAGACAAGACAGCAGCTCATCACATCACTAACCACAGCACCACAGAAGAAGAGATGGCCCAGATCAGAGCCCCTGTTATTGTGCTGCTCGTGCTCCTGGCTGTGGGGCTGTTCACTACTGAGGCTTCTGCAGCTAAACAAGGTCAATATTCTGCTGTGAAAGTTGTGTCTTAGTCCGTCTGTGTTATTACTGGAACACTGAAATAAACTGTTGGACAATTCAAGTAATATTTAGTCTTCATCAAGATTCCTCTTTAATTGTTTATTTGTTCATTTTTTACAGGACGTCGTAGAAGAGGCTGCTGTCAAACCTATACTGGTGGGGAAATACCTTTTGGAGTTATTGTAGGCTATACCATACCGAACATGCTTGAAATCTGCAGAATCCCTGCCATCATGTGAGTATCTTTGATGTGATTATTTAGTTTTGAATTGAGGTTCAGGATTCTTTACAGAACTTTAAATGATTCAGCAAGAAAAATACATTATACTGTAATTATAGTTGAATAGAAATATGGGTTAACGATGCTGTAAAAACAGTGTTGAATATGGACTTACGGTTTTGTATGTGTCTCTTCCAGATTCCACACTAAAAAGGGGAAAGACTTGTGTGCAGACCCTTCCCAGAGCTGGGTGATCCAACATGTCAACCGACTGGGGTAAGAATGACTCTCATAAATAACATTACAACTGTTATACTATTTACACTTGAATATTTAAAGGGATTTAGAATATAGTTGTTTATTATGAATGGTACAAACAAAGTTGGTACTCCTGAATGTAGACACATTGAACCTGTTTCAGATTTAACAACAGATACAACTCTAAATTAGAGATATTGAAATATAAGAGTGGCCTTAACAACTGAAAATAATATGAATGTTTCTAATGTATTTCAGGGACAAGGCGGTTCACATCAGGAAATCACAGTCCTAATCCGATGATGGGTTTTAGGATTTTTATGAATAATGACTAAATAAAGTATACATTTAATGCAGGATTGTAACAATTAACAGAATTCTGCCCTGTCTGATAAATAATGTTTCTACATAGGCAAAGAGGAAGTGTTAACAGACAAATTGTGACAAACAACTTGTGACCATTGTGAAACTAATAACAGGAAGTAAGTCTCCCCACCCAGGGTGGGGGGAAACCGTTAGGCTTGCAGCAGATGGTGTGACATGTGGTAGCATAAGATAAGCAATATGTATGTGTTGGAATGGAATTTAACAGCAGCTTTGTCATTGTCGGAGAGGAGGAGGGACATTTAGGACGTGATGACGCAATGTGTGATATATAAGCTAATGTACATGTGATTATGTTTAGAGCTCTCAAGAATAAACGTCACTGACTATTTTTGGCTGGTCTCCATCAGTTTCACTTGCCCCAGAACCTTGCAAACTATGGGTGCAGACTGAGTGTTTTAATTGAATTGGTTAATGAATGCATAGGAATTAAAATTCCTCCAATATTTCTGGATACAGATCATTAGAACATGTGTATTTAACAGTCAGGAACTGAACATGTTAATAACTAGTGTACATCTCCCATCCTGTTTCATCTGCTATCCATCCACCTATATTGTCTGGGCTGAATTTATATGAATAGATTTGGTAAATGAATGAATTATTGTCATAATGAAACCTATTTTTATATGTGCAATAAGGTTACGATCTCGTTAAAAAAGTATCAGGAAACTAAATGTTTATACTTTTTCCATGAAAACATTTGATACTTTTGGCACCATTACTGTTACATTTTATGTCAATAATAAATATATTTTCCTAAGAATTCTCACTTATCATGTGTGTTCATCTTGTGTGGTATGAGTGGTGAATGGAAGATGAACCTTGGACAGTACAATGACAGACACTAACAGATGAAGCAGACAGATACAAGATATTGAATAGTAACTGTGGAGGAGACTGCACCATGAGAGGTCACCAGTGGGTGGATGTAGTAACTGTGGAGGACACTACACCATGAGAGGTCACCAGTGGGGGGATGTAGTAACTGTGGAGGACACTACACCATGAGAGGTCACCGGTAGGGGGGAGATGTAGTAACTGTAGAGGACACTACAACATGAGAGGTCATCGGTGTGTGGATGTAGTAACTGTAGAGGACACTACACCATGAGAGGTCACCAATGGGGGGGAGATGTAGTAACTGTAGAGGACACTACACCATTAAAGGTCACCATTGGGGGGGGTGTAGTAACTGAAGAGGACACTACACCATGAGAGGTCACCATTGGGGGGAGATGTAGTAACTGTAGAGGACACTACACCATGAGAGGTCACCATTGGGGGGGAGATGTAGTAACTGTAGAGGACACTAAACCATGAGAGGTCACCAGTGGGTGGATGTAGTAACTGTGGAGGACACTACACTGTGAGAGGTCACCAGTGGATTGATGTAGTAACTGTAGAGGACACTATACCGTGAGAGGTCATCGGTGGGTGGATGTAGTAACTGTAGAGGACACTACACCATGAGAAGTCACCAGTGGGTGGATGTAGTAACTGTGGAGGACACTACACCATGAGAGGTCACCGGTGGATTGATGTAGTAACTGTAGGAGGACACTACACATGAGAGGTCAACTGGGTGGATGTAGTAACTGTGGAGGACACTACACCATGAGAGGTCACCAGTGGGTGGATGTAGTACCTGTAGAGGACACTACACCATGAGAGGTCACCAGTGGGTGGATGTAGTAACTGTGGAGGACACTACACCATGAGAGGTCACCAGTGGGTGGATGTAGTAACTGTGGAGAACACTACACCATGAGAGTCACCAGTGGGGGATGTAGTAACTGTAGAGGACACTACACCATGAGAGGTCACCAGTGGATGGATGTATAACTGTGGAGGACACTACACCATGAGAGGTCACCAGTGGATGGATGTAGTAACTGTGGAGGACACTACACCATGAGAGGTCACAGTGGTGGATGTAGTAACTGTAGAGGACACACACCATGAGAGGTCACAGTGGGTGGATGTAGTACTGTAGAGGACACTACACCATGAGAGGTCACCGGTGGGTGGATGTAGTAACTGTAGAGGACACTACACCATGAGAGGTCACCAGTGGGTGGATGTAGTAACTGTAGAGGACACTACACCATGAGAGGTCACCAGTGGGTGGATGTAGTAACTGTAGAGGACACTACACCATGAGAGGTCACCAGTGGGTGGATGTAGTAACTGTAGAGGACACTACACCATGAGAGGTCACCAGTGGGTGGATGTAGTAACTGTAGAGGACACTACACCATGAGAGGTCAGCAGAGGGTGAATCACTCTCACATGTTTCTATCAAAACACTCCTATTCCAAAGGCCTTGTAGAGATGACATACAGTACATTCATTTTGGATGTGTCTGTGGTGTTTAAGCTCCAAGTTGTTATTTTGGATTACATTGAATCTACATGGACCTGCCTTGATGGTTGTATACAACATACATAACTTCTACCTGGCAAACAACAGGAGTTTCATACAACTGTTTCTTCTTGTTCCTTTTGAGGTTTTAGACAAGAGTTGATGTTGTGACAAATGCATATTCATTCAAAACAATCAGATATATGACTATTTACAAGAGCTGTTCATATTCATCTTAAGGTACGCAACAACCAAGAGGAACCAATGACATCAGCACTGAGTCATCAATCAGTGTTAAATTCCCAAATTCCAAACTGTGTCACAACACACACTGTTGTCTCTGCTATCAAAGCAGTGAAATTCCAGTTGTGGAAGTTGTCATTCTGCATTTGCAACCAAATTATTTTCTTGTGAGAATTCAATAGTTCAACACATGAACAGTGATAAAGAAATCTAAGTGTTTCAAAAAAGATTTACAGCCTTAGGGCTGGGTACAGCTAGTATAAATATATTGGTCAATTTACAGCAGGAAAATACATAGTTATTTTCATATTTGCTAAACAGAATATATTTGTTAGGCCTCGTCCATTGGACAACTAAATAGGAATATCAATCCTCTGAGGAATGAAAACACCATGTACTCTACATCTCAGATAGAGATGAAATGAACAAAACATGTACAACATGTTTGAATAAATAAATAGATTAATCAATTTATATAAAATATGACTCGTTTGTAAAAGACAAAGCACAAGTATCATATTAAAGCCTATTTAATGGATATAAAGAAGGATTTTCTCTAACAAAACGATCATTCATGTTGTAGCTGGGACCCTTGGGATTGCAAACAGAGGAAGATTTTCAAAAGTAAGTGATTTATTTTATCGCTATTTGTGATTTTGTGAAGCCTGTGCTGGTTTAAAAATATGTTGATGTGGGGCGCCATCCCCAGACAATCGCATGGTATGCTTTCGCTGTAAAGCCTATTGTAAATTGGACAACGCAGTTAGATTAACAAGAATTTAAGCTTTTAAATTAAGTATTACGATTATTTATTTGAATTGCGCGCCCTCCAATTTTACCGGATGTTGTCAACAGGTGTCCCGCTAGCGTGACGCCTATCCCTAAGAATTAATGGACCYGTTTCACAGACCCAGATGAATTAAATCCAGGTGTAGGTTTAACTCTGATTTATAAAACAATAACTAAAAATGTAATTTCAGTCCATTTGAAGAGCCAGTAGCAGAGACATGCATTGAGGTGTGAAGCGCTATTAGATCATTTTTATATAGTCAACTATTGGTGAAAGATCAAGAGCAGTACCAAACAGAATGAACACCCTGTTGACAAACAAGACCCAGTAAATGATGCTTTTCTTCACCCAGATGAAGAGAACTCGCTGGGATGGGATGATCTGGTTACAGTAGAAATGAAATCTGCCAAACATGCTGGTGGACATGCCCTCTCCCTCTCTCTCTCTTCATCCCTATCTCCATCTCTCTCCCTCCCTCTCTCCCCTGTCTCTCTCTCTCCCTCCTCTCTCTATCTATCTCTCTCTCTTCCTTCCCCTGCCCCCTCTCTCTCTCTCTAACCGCCAGGGGTTTGAGGTTTGGGGGGGTGGGGGGGAGGGGGGCTGTTCATTGACCCGGTGTGATGTAGATCATGATGTGTTTACCCAATTAAATCAATCTGACAGGCAGTTAGATGGGTATGTACCCTCTTAGAAAAAATGGTTCCAAAACGGTTCATCGGCTGTCCCCGTAGGAGAACCCTTTTTGGTTCCGGGAGAACCATTTTTTATTTCCACATAGATCCATTTTGGGTTCCATGTAGAACCCTCTGTGGAAAGGGTTGTACATGGAACCCAAAAAAGTTATCCTTGAACCAGGTTCTAAATAGCTTCTTATTTTAAGGAGTTGAACTCAGAGTTGACCAAAGTAACCTCGCGAACACCCCAAGCCTGATTATTAGTACAGGGCTCTGACGGTCCCTCTCCTATGTAGTGTAAGTCTCACTCTAGCCACTAGAGGGCAGCAGAACCTGTCAAACTTTAGAAAATCAAACTAACTTATTTTTATTTAATTTATTTAACCTTTATTTTAGTAGGCAAGTCAGTTAAGAACAAATTCTTATTTTCAATGACAGACTACCAAAAGGCCAAAGGCCTCCTGCGGGGAGGGTGGCCTGGGATTAAATAAATAAAATACACACAATATAAATATAGGACAAATCACACCAACAACAAGAGAGACAACACAACACTGCATAAAGAGAGACCTAAGACAACAACATAGCAAGGCAGCAACACATGACAATACAGCATGGTAGCAACACAACATAACAACAACATGGTAGCAACACAACATGGCAGCAGCACAAAACATGGTGCAAATATTATTGGGTGCAGTCAACAGCACAAAGGTCAAGAAGGTAGAGACAACAATACATCACACAAAGCAGCCACAACTGTCAGTAAGAGTGTCCATGATTGAGTCTTTGAATGAAGAGATTGAGATAAAAATGTCCAGTTTGAGTGTTTGTTGGTAGCTCGTTCCAGTCGCAAGCTGCAGCAAACTGAAAGAGGAGCGACCCAGGGATGTGTGTGCTTTGGGGACCTTTAACAGAATGTGACTGGCAGAACGGGTGTTGTATGTGGAGGATGAGGGCTGCAGTAGATATCTCAGATAGGGGGGAGTGAGGCCTAAGAGGGTTTAATTAATTAACATCAACCAGTGGGTCTTGCGACGGGTATATAGAGATTACCAGTTTACAGAGGAGTATAGAGTGCAGTGATGTGTCCTATAAGGAGCATTGGTGGCAAATCTGATGGCTGAATGGTAAAGAACGTCTAGCCGCTCGAGAGCACCCTTACTTGCCGATCTATAAATTATGTCTCCGTAATCTAGCATGGGTAGGATGGTCATCTGAATCAGGGTTAGTTTGGCAGCTGGGGTGAAAGAGGAGGGATTACGATACAGGAAACAAAGTCTAGATTTAACCTTAGCCTTAGAAGTTTAGCTCGTCTGGTAGGCTTGTGTCACTGGGCAGCTCTTGACTGTGCTTCCCTTTTGTAGTCTGTAATGGTTTGTAAACCCTGCCACATTCGACGAGCGTCGGAGCCGGTGTAGTACGATTCGATCTTAGTCRTGTACTGACACTTTGCCTGTTTGATGGTTCGTCGGAGGGCATAGCGGGATTTCTTATATGCTTCTGGGTTAGAGTCCCGCTCATTGAAAGTGGCAGCTCTAGCCTTTAGCTCTGTGTGGATGTTGGCTGTAATCCATGGCTTCTGATTGGGATATGTACGTACGGTCACTGTGGGGACGACGTCATCAATGCACTTATTGATGAAGCCAATGACTGATGTTGTGTACTCCTCAATGKCATAGGAAGAATCKCGGAATATATTCCAGTCTGTGCTAGCAAAACAGTCCTGTAGCTTAGCATCTGCACCAGKTGACCACTTTTTTATTCACCTAGTCACTGGTGCTTCCTGCTTTAATTTTTACATGTAAGCAGGAGTCAGGAGGATATAATTATGGTCAGATTTGCAAAATGAAGGTCGAGAGAGAGTTTTGTASGCYTCTCTGTGTGTGGAGTAATGGTGGTCTAGAGTTTTTTCCCTCTGGTTGCACATTTAATATGATAGAAATTGTGTTAAACAGATTTAAGTTTCTCTGCATTKAAGTAAAAAAGCAAACAGGAGCGCCGCCTCTGGATGAGCGTTTTCCTGTTTGCTTATGGCGAAACACAGGTCATTGAGTGTGGTCTTAGTGCCAGCATCGGTCTGTGGTGGTATGTAGACAGCTACGAAAAATACAGATGAAAACTCTCTAGGTAGATAGTGTGGTCTACAGCTTGTCATGAGATACTCTACCTCAGGGGAGCAAAACCTTGAGACTTCCTTAGATATCGTGCACCAGCTGTTCTTTACATATATGCATAGTCCGCCACCCCTTGTCTTACCAGACGCCGCTGTTCTATCCTGCCGATACAGCGTATAACCAGCCAGCTGTATGTTGATAATGTCGACGTTCAGCCACGACTCCTTGATGCAGAAGATATATTCGATCCACTACGAATTCTCAGAAAGCAGCCTGACCTTCGTCCTCTTTTTCTCCATTGTCTCTTCACGCAAATGACAGGGATTTGAGCCTGTTTCCGGGAAAGCAGTATGTCGTTCACGTTGGGTTCGTTGGACTCATTAACTGGGAAAAAAATCTGCCAGTTCGTGGTGAGTAATCGCAGTTCTGATGTCCAGAAGTTATTTTCGGTCATAAGAGATGGTAGCAGCAACATTATGTACAACATAAGTAAAAAGATAAGTTACAAACAACGCAAAAAACAAACATAAAAACACAATCGGTCAGCCATCTTCCCCGGCGCAGTCTCAAATAACAGTCTTCTTTTTTCTAGGGTGTAATCTAGGGTGCAATCATTAGTCCAACAGTTGCAAACGAGTTTCTATTGGATATATTCAGGTATGTTTATCCCAATTTCATTCCGTTTGATTRCGTTTGCGTTTTTCAACAGAGTAGGCGGAATGAATTCACCCCTGATCAGGCGTAAACACCGTTCACTTTCATAGCAGCCACATTATATTCCTTCTCGTGTCTATGCACTCTCCTCTTTCCCTTCCTTTCGTTTATGGACTTCAATGCACAACACATCAGCTGTATGTGACCAGGAGAAAAACACTTTCCATCCCAAACAATATCCTAACCACTACACACAGCCTAAGTCGTTGTCACCATTTTAGCTCAAGTAAAGTCCTAGTAACATAGCTAATATAACTAATTAGTTAGTAAACCCGCTAAAATCATGCAGTAACGTTACAGTCACTAAGCAGCTTAAGCAGTCACACCGGCGGCCCGGTGGCAATAATGAATAAAACAAAAGCTACCTTGACTTGGAACAGTGTTGTGTTGGATAGTCATAGCCAGCTAGCTAACATAGCATCCCTCTGTTTGAGCAGCTTCCTAGGTTTTGTATTGAAGTCAATGTACCAAGAGGAGAACGGAAGCTTGTGTTTTAATCAATTATTTGGTGACGTGAATATATTCAGTATAGTTGTATCTAAAAAGGAGCACTTTTAAAATGTTTCACATTTTTATTTGTATGAATTCATGGGGGGATGGTCCTCCCCTTCCTCCTCTGAGAGCCTCCACTGACACCAAGCCCAACACAGGCTTGTGGTATCTTGGTAAAAAATAATCACAGAACATATTCTGCTGTTCTATCAAGCATACAATGACATCTGAGGGAGATACAGTGTTTGTTGTTCGAAGTTACTTCCTTGTTGTTGTAACAATGGACGTAGAAGTAATTCGATGATCTTTTTATTTCTTTTATTTGAATCAACGTTTCTCCTGAGACATAATTACAACTTATCCATACAAGCAGAGGGTGAGGGGACCTGTATCAGTGATTTTGAAACACAGCTCATCTGCACAGATATGACTCCCCATGTACTCTCCCCATATTGTACTTTTAATTACTGTAACGGCAGCCTTCCTCTCTTCGTCTGAAGAGGAGGTGTAGCAGGGATCGGACCAAGACACAGCGTAGCTCGTGTTCAACATGATTTTAATAAACAAGACGAAACTGTGAACACTTACAAAATAACAAAAGTGGCTTACCGATACAGCCCTATCTGGTGCAGAGAAAACACAGAGACAGGAAACAACACCCACAAAATCCACACAAAACAAGCCACCTATATATGATTCCAATCAGAGACAACACAAAACATCTGCCTCTGATTGAGAACCATAATATGCCAAACATAGAAACAGACAAACTAGACACACACATAGAATGCCCACCCAGCTCACGTCCTGACCAACACTAAAACAAGCAAAACACATAAGAACTATGGTCAGGACGTGAAAATACCTTTATTTGGTGTGCATATAAATGTTTTCCAGTTGTATACAAAGTCTGCCAATGGTGTCAATATTTGATAGAATGTCAATACAGAATTCAAGGGCAGTAGCAAATCTAAATACTTCCCATTGAAGCCTATGGAGCTTTTATGAACATTTAAAACAGCTACAGTTCAAAAGTATAAATGGTATCAAAAAGCTGTATACAAGCAACCTATTCCAGACCGGTCTACACGTTATAGAGTTTTTGAACAACTCTTCTAGCTTAACAGGTTGAAGACTGAAATATTTACCATTCATTTCTATGGCCAACGAAATGCATTGGGGTTTATGCAAATATGGTTGTAGTTTGAAAAGTATAAGTAGTATCAAAATGTTATTTTTTTTCAAGCACACTGCTGACGGTCAGCGTGCAAGTTTTAAAGTTGTGTCAGTAGCTTTTACGGATTTGGCTACAGGTGGCAGCAGAAGGCAAATCATAATAATAATAATAATAGTAAGTATGAACAGTATCTAAAGTTGTGCTTTTCTTTCAGCAAACACACCTAATAATACATTTGAACACTTTTCTCAAGATGCTWTTCTATTTCCTTCAGCGAGCACTACTACTTAATGACATATACAACAATATCTTTTTAGCCTATGAATAAAATACAATTTCATTGGTCACATACATGTGATTTGCAGATGTTATTGCGGGTATAGCTAAATGCTTGTGCTTCTATCTCCGACAGTGCAGTAATATCTAACAAGTAATGTCTAACAAATTACACAACATATACCCAATACAAAGAAATCTAAGCAGTAATGAGTTAAGACTATATATATATGGACGAGCGATGTCACAGGAACGGACCCAGATACAGTAGAATAGTATAGAACACAGTATATACATATGAGATGAGTAATGCCAGATATGTAAACATTATTAAGTGCCTAAGGTACCATAGAATAGTATAGAATACAGTATATAGATATGAGATGAGTAATGCCAGATATGTAAACATGATTAAGTGCCTAAGATACCATAGAATAGTATAGAATACAGTATATATGAGATGAGTAATGCCAGATATGTAAACATGATTAAAGTGACTAGTGTTCCATTATAAAAGTGGACAGTGATTTCTAGTCTATGACTATAGGTAGCAGCCTCTAAAGTGCTAGTGATGGCTGTTTAACAGTCTGATGGCCTTGAGATAGAAGCTGTTTTTCAGTGTCTCGGTCCCAGTAGCACAAAGGGCAAGATAAATTTGCATTTCATGTTGTCTTAGTTGCAGTATCCTATTTCTTCATGTCTGTGGAAAACAGTCATTTCAATTTAACCAATCATTAAAACATTCTCTTATAAAATCACCTTTGACGCTTTACTTGATAGCATAGGAAAATCATTTGTCACCATCTTTGAAATTATATTACAACTTTGAGTACATTTCAACTACACCATCCTCTTTTAACCTCAACCAACCTCTACAAAATAACCACTATTTTGAATATGCATTTGTTCAGAGGACAATTCCCATTTATCAATATGAAGTGATATTATAGAGCCTCACTTAAAATGATCCAGAGTGATTTAGAATCATGAAACATTTCTTACATCAGTTTCAACAATCTAAAAATGTGTCTGGTAGCCCTTTCCTGCAGTCAAATCACATAGTGGCCTCATGGGTGGAATGTTATTCATATTTTTCAGGATGCTGTGATGTATATAAAGTGTAATATTGGGACGAAAACTCAAACTGTAATACATTTCAACTCTATATCTGACATGGTACAGGTGTTTAATTATTTTTAAGCCCATAACCATGTTGGRGTAMACTTTTGATTCAAAGTAGATTTGTTAAAGACCACCAAGAAACAGTGTTTGARCCTAAATTTAGCCCACTGCAATAAAAGTTTTACTTGAACATTCAGAAAAGAATCTCTTCTAAAACATATTAGAAAACAGGAATGAACTGAATAAAACATCTGCTCTTCCTAGTTGTATTTAATTTGTAATGCTCTATACCATAGTCAATGGGAGAAATAAGTATACAAAAAGCCTGTTTCTACTGTTTAAAGACTTGATAGAGCTG
>NW_019947996.1:5000-10170 GCF_002910315.2 Salvelinus sp. IW2-2015
AAGTATTCTACCCCTTGACTTATTCCACATTTTGTTGTTACAGCCTAAATTCAACATGGATTAAATAATTTGTTTCTTCTCTACCATCTAACACCCCATAATGAATGTTTTTAGATTTTTTTTGCAAATGTATTGAAAATGAAAATACAAAAATCTCTTTACATAAGTATTCACACCCCTGAGTCAATACAGTACACGCTAGAATCACCTTTGGGGCAATTACAGCTGTAATTTCATTTGAAATAATTTTCATTTCTAAAAACATAATTCCACTTTGACATTATGGGTATTGTGTGTTGGCCGATGACACAACATGTAAATTAAATTAACATGTTTAAAGTCAGACTGTAACACAACAAATGTGAATGAAGTCAAGGGTGTGAACTTTTGAAGCCACTGTATATATTTCTCGGCAGAAATCAATATTCACACAAGTATTTCAAAACAAACGTCTGTTTGGATATTTAATAGCCATGCACATCCCTAGTGTGGTGTGTGTAAAGTGATGTTGCTTAGCCTTAGACTGCATACTACCCTAGCTGACTCTGTAGTAAAATAGTGTTCATTGTTTTTCTCAAAGTCATAGGATGTTCTGGGAGTTGGGTCCACCTGTAAAAAATACAATAACAAATGTCCAGATGATGGATGTATGGATGAAACATGTTGTTGTTTGAGGCCAACACTCACACACAAACACGCCCGCACACACAGTGTTCGTTCTGTCTGTTTGCTGACGGTGACTGGCAGAGAGAGGCATCTCAAGTCCCATGCTGAATCAGTGTTTGGTTTGTCTGTTTGCTGACGGTGACTGGCAGAGAGAGGCATCTCAAGTCCCATGCTGAATCAGTTGTTTTGGTTTGTCGTTTTGCTGACGGTGACTGGCAGAGAGAGGCATCTCAAGTCCCATGCTGAATCAGTGTTTGGTTCTGTCTGTTTGCTGACGGTGACTGGCAGAGAGAGGCATCTCAAGTCCCATGCTGAATCAGGTTTGGTTCTGTCTGTTTGCTGACGGTGACTGGCAGAGAGAGGCATCTCAAGTCCATGCTGAATCAGTGGTTTGGTTCTGTCCTGTTTCCTGACGGACTGGCAGACGAAGAGGCATCTCAAGTCCATGCTGAATCAGTGTTTGGTTCTGTCTGTTTGCTGCCGGTGACTGGCAGAGAGAGGCATCTCAAGTCCGATGCTGAATCAGTGTTTGGTTCTTTCTGTGTGCTGCCGGTGACTGGCAGAGAGAGGCAATCTCAGTCCCATGCTGAATCAGTGTTTGGTTTCTGTCTGTTTGCTGACGGTGACTGGCAGAGAGAGGCATATCAAGTCCCATGCTGAATCAGTGTTTGGTTCTGTCTGTTTGCTGACGGTGACTGGCAGAGAGAGGCATCTCAAGTCCCATGCTGATATCCCTGAAGAGGCCTAGTAAACACTCTTTCAGATCACACGCTTTTTTACTTAAGGCCTGATAGCTAATGATGAGTGTAACCAGTCAGACTTGAATTGTTGTTTGTCGTATTTAAATAAACGGCATCTATGTCTTTGATATATCATATCCCAACCCGATGCACACACCTCTCCCTCACTGGAGTTTGGGAATTTTTTTTTCTGGCTAGCATTGTCTTCTCACTCACTCACTCACTCCTCACTCACTCATCTCATCACTCACTCACTCCACTCACTCACTCACTCACTCATCTCACTGCACTCACCACTCACTCATTCTCATTTTCCTTCACTCTCCCTCTCTCTTCCTTCACTCTCCTTCACTCTCCTTCACTCTCTCTCCTTCACTCTCTCTCCTTCTCTCTCTCTCTCTCCTTCACTCTTCTCTCTCCTTCCTCACTCTGCTCTCCTTCATCTCTCACTCTCACTCACGTCCTCACTCTCTTCTTCACTCTGATCACTCTCTCCTCTCCTTCACTCCTCTCTCTCTCCTTCACTCTCTCTCTCTCTCCTGGTATGGTTGAAAGGCTGTCTTTACTGAACCTTTCTAGTTGAGACCTGGCCTCTCAAGTGTTCTGGTAAAACCCAGGGTTTCTTCTAGCAGGGGAACTAGATGGTTTAATACAGCTATTATTCCTGTGTGACTAAAAGCCTCCGACCTCTCAAAACACGTAATGACCCCTCACTGTAACGGCCTCTTTGGCCAAATTGGAGGTACATTATCTAACTTAGGGTTCTCTCTTTGTGTGTGCGTGTGCGTGTGTTTATGTTTGTTTATAGCTGTGTGTTTGTAATTGCTAGAGTGACTCTGTGACTTGATATATTTTTTTTATGTTGTTCAGAGTTAAGGGTCGACTATTATGTTATACTTCTAAAGTAGTTTGTGTTTATKATTTTGTGAAAGAGAGAAAGTAGAGAAACAGTAGAGATTGAAAGAGGGGGATTTCGGTGCTGTAGCACAGATAGAACAATGAGCCAGATGTTTCACCGGATGTACACATCTGAAGCATCCGGRTGGCYTTTCCACTCACTACCAAATATGGTGATGAGAGGAAGCCCAGTGGCCGGCAGTGGGAGAAGGCGCAAAATCGATTTTGMCAGAAATAMWTTTTTTCTCATRGATGAAACATTTGATCTCCATACAATTTTCTGTTTCCAAATTACAGACTCTGGTCTATCGTGGGTTAGTTATACAAATATTCGGCTGTAGTGTGTTAGTTTCCCTGTCTGCCAATTTGCCTGTCTGCCTGTCTGTAAGGAGCTCCCTGCCTGGGAATGATGTCTTCGTCTGGCTAATGACAATTATCAACTTCATGTGAAACCATATGATAAGAGGAGAGAAGAGCAGACACACATACAGAAGTGATAAAGCAGACAGTATGTGTGTCTGTGTGACGGTTTGTCACGGCTTCCTTTGTTCTGGGAGGCGGAGAATGTTCAGCACATTTCTATGTCCAAACTGGCACGTTCTCTGTGTGTGTGTGTGTGTGTTTGTGTGTGTGTGTGTGTGTGTGTGTGGAAGGTTAATGGTGATGATTCTGCTCATCTCTCCATATTTCTCAAGACGATGTGAAACCTAAGAGCTGAATCACGTGGTTCATTGGATGGAATGAATGTCTCCTTTCTCTCTCAATAGAAAACCACACTGACCTATTTATCAAACCAATACATTCAATGAAATGCTAATTAAAAAAAACTAGCCTGAAGTTATCAAACTAACTTACAATAGTTTAACGTGTATAGGTTGTGTTGCGGGGTTACAAAGAAATCCATACATGTGACGGTTCATGTGACAGTTCATGTGACGGTTCATGTGACAGTTCATGTGCAGTTCATGTGACGGTTCATGTGACGGTTCATGTGACGGTTCATGTGACGGTCATGTACGGTTCTGTGACGTTCATGTGACGGTTCATTGACGTTCATGTGACGGTTCATGCCTAGTGTTCTCTATCTGCCTCTCACTGATCAGAATCCCTGGTGCTGTGTTGTGTCGTGGAATTGAAATGTAAGATGTTTAATTCTTGGGCTTTTCTCTTTTCTCTGGATGCTCCACTGTGCTGTATCACAGCGGTAATCAACACACAGTGCAATCTACCCACCCTGGCTTCAGGGCGGGATTAGAGCCCATTCAATGTGACTGCATTCAAAATGCCATCTTCCATTTCCAAATCTCCTACAATATAGCTTCATTCTTGCTAGTGAAATTTGACTAAAATCAAGCCTTCGAGTTGCTATTTCTGTGTCTCTCTTTCTCTCCTCCCCCTCACTCTCCCATATCTCTCTCCCTCACTCTCCCTCAATATCTTTCTCTCCCTTACTCTCCCTCAATATCTTTCTCTCCCTTACTCTCCCTCAATATTTTCTTCTCCCTTACTCTCCCTCATATCTCTCTCCGCTCTTTCATATGATATATTGTTCTTTTTCTGTGAAGCTTCACATTTCTTTGTCTTGTCACAAGTCTCTGACAGGCTCCACAATGTGGCTGTATCACCTAGCATTGTCTTTAGCCATAAGCAAGCTAGAGAAAACATTATCTTCTAGCATTGTACCTTTAGCCATAAGCAAGCTAGGAGAAACATTACCTCTAGCATTGTACCTTTAACGCAATAAGCAAGCTAGAGAAAACATTATACCTCACATTGTACCTTTAGCCATGAGCAAGCTAGAGAAAACATTATCTTCTAGCATTGTACCTTAAACCATAAGCAAGCTAGAGAAAACATTATCTCTAGACATTGTACCTTTAACCATAAGCAAGCTGAGAAAACATTATCCTCTAACATTGTCCTTAACCATAAGCAAGCTAGAGAAAACATTATCCTCTAGCATTGTACCTTTAGCCATAAGCAAGCTAGAGAAAACATTATCTTCTAGCATGTACCTTTAACCATAAGCAAGCTAGAGAAAACATTATCCCTAACATTGTACCTTTAGCCATAAGCAAGCTAGAGAAAACATTCTCTTCTAGATTGTACTTTTAACCATAAGCAAGTGGCTAGAGAAACATTATCTTCTATGCATTGTACCTTTAGCCATAAGCAAGCTAGAGGAAAAACATTATCCTCTAACTGCACTGTTGAATGAATTGAAACATTTTCTATCTCCCAGTGTAACTGACATAATAACACGGTATCTATAGAACCTTTACATTCAAAAAGAGATATTCAACTCCATCTTTTTTTAAGTTGTAAAAGGGGAAGAGCTCATGGCTGTGTCCAAACGTATGTAGAACATACGTTACATACTAGCCCTATGGACCCTGGTCAAGTGTAGAGCACTACAAGGGAATGGGGGTGCCATTTGTGATGCGCCCATGAACTCTACCACCTTTGCAGCTGTAAAAAATAATATCTATATTTGTGTGGCTTTCTGTCGGTTCGGCTCACCATTGTGTCAAGGAGCTCGATTGCTGCCTTTTTCGCAATTTTTTCCTGTTCTGTTATCTGTTTCAGAGGTGGTCCTCCGTTATTCCTGTTCTGTTATCTGTTTCAGAGGTGGTCTCCATTATATCCTGTTCTGTTATCTGTCTCAGAGGTGGTCTCCATTATATCCTGTTCGTTATCTGTTTCAGAGGTGGTCTCCATTATATCTGTTCGTTATCTGTTAGAGGTGGTCTCCATTATATCTCTGTTCCGTTATCTGTTCAGAGGTGGTCTCCATTATATATCCTGTTCCGTTATCTGTTTCAGAGGTGGTCTCCATTATATCCTGTTCTGTTATCTGTCTCAGTAGC